>NW_010264981.1:0-36181 GCF_000690775.1 Eurypyga helias | reverse complement strand
AGCCGGAGTTAAACCACGACATGTGCTCATAAAGGGTGTAAATAGAGCTATGAATACATTTGATGGTTCAGATGGGATTTGAGCTGGAAGAAAGTATAGGATTAGTTAGAATTGCAAAGCTTTATGCTGGATGTTTTTGAAGAACACTCTGTTATTTAGATGAGTAAATGTGTGTTTTTCTGAAAACCTGGCCATGTAACTTGAAGGCATGAAGTCATCCCATTTCTTAGCGTGGTTTCAGTATAGCTCAAGCTGCTGTCAGAAAGAGCCCTTGGGGGTGAATGAGCAGAAAACTCTAGTTTTCTGAAAGGTAGAATGGCGACTGCTGATGTGTATGTAGGCTAAATGAGTTGTTTCCCTGGGGCGTGGAAGTTAGCTATTAATCCAGTTTGCTTTGGCATCTTTGGCATTCAGTCTTTTTTGTAGATCAGTATGTTATGGATGGACACATCAGCAGTGGGGCAAAAATCTTAGAAAACCAGGTAAAAGGTTGTATTAGAAATTATCTGAGCAGCAGTAGCTCTGCTTATTAATCAAGTATATATATAAAAAAAAATCAATTGTTTATGAGTCTAATGTAAACAATATTTTCTTCCTTGCCCTGAAACATGCAGCAAGTGTTTTGTAGACTAATTGGAATGCATTTCCAAGCTAGGATATATTGAATTCAATTACTATACATTACACAATGTATAGTAAGGGCCCTTAAGTAATGACTTTTCTTCCCTAAAGTACAACTAGATATGAATGAAAATGTCAAATGTCTTTCATGTGAAAGAAATTGAGCCACAAATAAGGCTTATTTTTACCTCTGCTGCTACAGTGTTACTGGATGGGGTACTCCAAGTGTAATGGCCTCACGGCTCTTCATGATGTTGGGCTGTCAGTGACAGATATGGTTCTCTGAAAAACCTAACAGCTCCCAGAGCTATAATGTGTTTTTCCACCTTCTGATTCTCCTCAGTGGCTGAGAAGACCAAAGAGCAAGTGTCTAATGTTGGGGGAGCTGTGGTGACAGGAGTGACGGCAGTGGCCCAGAAGACAGTGGAAGGAGCAGGGAACATTGCTGCAGCCACTGGCTTGGTGAAGAAGGATCAGTTGGCCAAACAGGTTTGATTGTTCACAGTCTTTTCCAGATGAAGAACGATGAGCAGTCTCTCTGAATGGAAGGGCAGGTGACGTGTTTTCTTTAGTGTCAGTGGTATGAGTGCAGGATGATTTGTGTTATGCTGAGCAATTGAACAGCAAAGAAAATACCTGCTGTTACTAGCTTGTATTTTGAGTGACCTGCAGGATTTGGGAACTTGAGTAAGGTTGCACATATTATCTTTTCTGTTCTGAAAATTCTTAAAACAAATTTGGATCATGGTTTAAAGTGGGATCTGCTGGTGATGAAACTCAGCAGCCTCTAGTGGGGGCCAGTAGCTGTAGGATTGCTGTACAGCTGAAGGGGAAAACGTCTTTTTTTTCCAAATAACTCAGGATTGAAAAGCAACCTGCTAGAGCTGAAAGGTCAAATAGCAGCTCTCAGGTTTAACAGAATGGTTTCTGTCCTCCTCAGATGAAGAGCAGAAGGGTTTGTGTACCAATCCAATCTCTGGCTAGATACATTGCATCTGAAGTCAAGATCTAGTTGGAGAGTCTCTATCTTCCATAAATACAGTGACATGAATTCAAAAATGCCTCCAAACTATTCTGAACCCTGCAGATGCAATTTGCTCTACTTCATCCTATAAAACACTTTGTAGATATTTTTATTCCAGCACCAAGGTGAATATTAACTATTTGCACAATACTCAGAATTACTATACTTTTGCTGGTACACTGCAGTCATATTCTTCCACTTCTACTAGGTGAAAAGTGACCCCAGGTAGCTGGTGGGAATGCTGCTTTCCAAAATATGTATAGTGTTGTTTGAAGACAAAAAAATAACCCTGAAGAGACAATTATCTCTTTTTGTACTGTTTTGTATATGAACATTTAAGTGTTAGAAAAGAAAAATGATTCTGGGAAATACTATTATTTGCACAAAAATATAGGTGTCATGTCGATTTAGCCTGAAGAAGTTGTATGAAATATCTTATTCCTAGGTAGTGTTCAGAGGAGGTGTTAAAACTGAATTCTTAAAAACTCTTTTTTTTGTTTGTTTGTTTTTTTTATCCTTACCATTACTGAAATGTTTTCCTGTCTGACAAAACCTATTGGCGGTTTGGGGAGGAAAAAGATGCAGTGCACTGCGTTAGACATTCACTCCACTGTGGAGGATTGGTGTTGAAAACTTCTCACAAATGGTTTTGTTCTCTTTCAAAACAGTTTTCCTGGGGGGCTTTTTAGTCCTTTCTTTGTTCAGCTGTAAGTAAAATGTTGCTTTCAATGTGGCCATGGTCCTTTGTCAAAGCTGTGTTGAAGATTTATAAAACTGAGTATCTAATGAACTGCCAGGGGATACATGAATATGTCATGGCCACATTAGTCTATACACTTAGTTTCTACTAAAGCTCTTTTGTAGTTTTATGCTGAGGATATCCTTTTCTTTTTGTAGCTCTTCAAACCCTTTACTTGGTGCTATATAGATTATCGTTGCTGTAATAGACAATTACGTACTTTACTATTGACTATACTTAATACTTTTTATCTTAATATATAAAGATAGATCCTTATAATTTTTACGTATGAATCACATATCTGTTGAATTTTATTTAATTCTGTTCTGTATATTGTAAAGCTTAAATCTGAGTCATGATGGCTGTAACAGAGCAAAATCACATCTGTGAAATTAAAGAACATCCATAATGTACATGTATATTATTCCACAGCCCTATAAATAGCATCATTATTCTGAACTGGTGTTTTGTTCTTTAGATATGCAAAACCATTCATTTTATTCTTGATACTGGTATTTTTAGACTGAGATTCTCAGTCATCTATGCAATATGGCCATCTAGATGATTAGTATCTACGGCTCCTAACAGACTGCTCTTCATCTCTGTCTCTTACTGGTTTTGCAAGGGATGAGTAGCCATTTGAAAAATGTTAACATCAAAATTCAGTCATGTGAAGGTATTCTATAACCTATCATTTCTGTGCAGTTCAGAGGTACATGAGATTGATTTTCCTTGGATTTTCCAAGTGAAGTGACAGTTGAGCATTCAGATTTCCAGTGGGACACAGGTCGCTTGTAGGAAACAGGTTGTGTCTTTCTGAAATATGACAAAGTACCAGCCAGGTATACAATCAAAATACCAGTATAACTTTGTGTATTTTATCTCTATAAGGTTATGTCTCTTAAGGCTGTGATATCTCTGGTCTACTCTAAACTGGGAATAAGAGACCACAACTGGCAGATTGATTCTTTGAGCTTGAGCATGGCTAGCAGTGCCTTTGGAGATTATTATTCCTATAGATATCTATTTGGGATTACTGTAAAGCAAATGGCTGTGTATCCCATGTGCAACATGAACACTTAACCTTGCCTACACAGTGTAAGCAAGTCATGGGATTCGACAGGAAATTGCAAATGAAGCTTATCCATTAAAAGTGGATAGAAGCGTTATTACAGACTGTTTTTCCACAGAAGACTAAAAGGAATTAGCCAATAATTTGTTATTTTAGTTGGCTTCTAAACTTGTGACAAGTGATTTCTTCCAGTTCACGTGGACCCGCGTAATCAAGTCCAAATCCTCCAACTGAACGTTGCAAACGGTGACCGCCTGAGGCCCTGTCCAACTTGAATTATTCAGTGAACTGCTATAAACTCACCCTCCCTGCAACTGGAGGAGTTTGCTTATTTGCTATCAATTACAGGATCAAGGACTGTGAAATAAATATCTGGAAGCCTATCTAAACTAATGGTCATTGCTGGAATCCGCTACTAGTGATCTACTCACCTGTGTGAAAGTTGTAGTCTTGTGTGGTGACTGGCATTTTTCTTGTGCCGTGATGGAAGTCTGCTTTTGACTTTCAACTCATTGAAAACAGCCATTGCATTTCTTTACCTGTGGATACAATATTCGTGCAAAGAAAATCCTAAGCAGATTCTTGGCAAGATGCTTTCTCAAAGCATTTCGAGAAATGCCAAGGTTGCCTGGTGCAGCCCTTAATCCTAGCATGCTTTGGACCATGAAGAACAGGTTTAACCATCCAACTGAGGCCAGGCTGGAGGGCTGCTGTCACACCATGCTGACACCTACCCACCCCGTAGCCAGTGTAGTGGCAGCTGAGATCAGCGAGCGGCAGGGCTGACTTGGTAGTGCCCATCTGAGCACTGCCTGGGGCATTTGCACTTTGGCAAAAACTCACTGCTTAGCAGAGCAAGGAGGGTGGCAACTAGTAGGCCTGGATTCATTTTAAAAGGCTTAACATACTACAAGTAGCCTTTTAATAAATGACAAGACAATTCTTAAGAGTATTTGGATTCCAAAAGTTTTCATGCATTGCCAGCATGCATCTACTCAAAAATTATTTCTAGCACACACTAGGATTTAGTGTAGAGCCTATTAAAAATGGATTAACTCTTTATAATCTAGTTGTAAATTTGAGCATAATTACAAATAACAGCATTGTTATTGGCAGATTTTAAAACCCCTGGAAGTCTTCCTGGAAGGAGAAAAGAAGTTGCTTCTTTTTTTCATGCTTTATTCTCCCTGTTAAGAGAAGACAAACTGAAGTACGGGGTTATACAGAAAAAAACCCATTTATCTTAAAATTATTCTGTGTCTGTTTTATTTCTGTGTACTGTGTGAGTGTACTTCTAAATCGAGTAAAAAAAAAAAAGAAAAAAGGCAGGATTAATTATAATTACTTTACTGTAGAAATTAACATGGTTTTTTCCAAGTTAAGAATGTTGTGAAATCCTTTGAATATTCTATTTTCAGCTTAGCATGGGCATGTAGAACCAGGTAGTATGGACGATAGTAGCTAGTGAATACCTAGTGTATAATACTGCCTGAGAACAAAATATGGATTATAAAGTTCATTCTTTTCAGATGGGGGATCAACTAAATTCATGTTGCTTGGTTCTCTAGCATCTCAAGAATAAATCTGTTGGTAAGTTCTATCATTTTTGTGGTGAATAACTCTATTTATACTTATCTAGCATCAAAATCTCCAGTCAAGCTGAAACCTCAAGGTACTTTCAGTAACATGCAAAGATGGTTAGACAGATTTTCTGTGCTGTAGATCTTATTACAGTAAAAAGAGTAGCAGGCCTTGTCCTTATCATGTTTAGGATCTATATGGATCATGTTTGGTATGTGGTAAATCCATTTTCTTTCTAGAGCATCTCATAATTTGGCATGTTTACAGTAAATAACACTTTAAACAGACATAAAATTATAGTAGCAGATGACATGCAGGTACACAATGTACTTATGACGCAGGTAATGTAACTAATCGGTTTCATTACCAAGCTTTCAGGGAAAAAGAAGACTGTAGGTGGGAAGACTGTCAATTTAGCCATTATGCTTTTTTTTTTTTCCCTCCATAGAAAATATGTAACTAAAAGCCCATGCTAATTTAATATGAACAATTATTTAGAAAAATTAAATTGGTGTTAACTTTGCATGTCAACAGTGTTGTTCCCCCTGTCCCAGCCAGTGTTTCCTGGGGCTCCTTGGAAGCCAATCCCTGTCCTAACATAAATATTTAGTGCAATGGGCCCCACAGGTGTAGACTGTTTCTTGTCATATTACTTTTCTTGGTCAGAATAGCTAGTCTTATGAGCAACCAAATTTTTCCATTGATCATTATACATTGCTTAGAGCCAGGGTGAATCCTCTTTGGGAAATCACCATAATCAAACATACCAAGATGTAGGAACCTTTTTCCTCCTTTTTACAGGAAGCTCCATGACACATTATGTGCACTGATGAGAATAAAGATGTGATGAAACACCTTTTAATTTTGATTAAATGAGAGCAACTCAGTTTTGATTAGCATGCCAAGCATCATAGCGTACTCCAGCCAGCTATTATTTGTTCATTTGGGCAATCATACTGGCAGAAGGGATGCAAATCCTTTAAGTGCCTCTGAAGATTTGTCTCTTTTTCAGTGGCAGAATAGAGGTTTCTACTTTATTAAACACCCAATTTGAAATTCAAGCAATACCTCACCTTTCAAAGGCTTCTGTTCTGTCTTGTCACAAACTAAGATTCCTGAGTGTTCCCAAAAATGTGTTAAATTCCACCTGTAGTTTTAAAGGGGTGGAGGGTGGGGAGGGTGGGAGAACACAGACGGGCGGACGGGACCAGAACATGAAATCTATATTTTTGCGTATTATGTTTTGTATTTTAAAAAAGGCAGAGATCTGTTTAGAAACCTTTCTATAGAAATCTTATGTGGAAATAACTGGAAATTAGGATCAACATTTGGCTTTTAATGAAGTTATCTTGGGTAGTGTTCCCTGACATTTAAATGTCTTACATTAAAGTCCCCATCACTGTTTTAGTAGCCCCCTTGCTACCTGCATACAATATAAATGCCTTGCTTAGTACTTGAAAAAGCTCAAACAGGCATGTTCTAATTTTGACTCTATCTTTTCGAGATACGTTTTGCATATTTTATTTCCTATTGTGCCAGAATGTTGACATGCCACACAAAAATCTTGAAACTGATTTTTTTAATGCACATTTTGTTAACAGGGTTCCAGAAATAGGCTTAATCATGGCAAAATTCTGGTTTGGGTGGAACCATTTATTTTCATAGAATGTGAGTATCTCCTAGTTTTCAGACCATCTTTGCACTCAGTATACTCTACAGAGTGCTTGGCTTGCTGAAGGATCACTGTTTCCCATCTTCTTTCCAGTCTATAGGTGAGTCGATTAATCTTGAAAAGCTTAGCTCATAAACACAAAGGAAAAGCTACTAAGCAGAGTTGTCCAATTTACTTCTTCAGAAGGGGAGTTAGGAAGTTTTTCCACCTTTCCATTATATTTTTGCTATTAGCTAGCTCTTGTCCCAGAAGGTTAGTAGACCCCAATGAAAAGCAGAACAGTAAGTGTGAGTTAGATGAGACTTAAACTGTTGTTCATTTGGCAGAATAAGCAGGTTTATTAATCTCCTAGAGCTTATTATGAGAAAAAAGTCAGGCCTTGATTAAGCAAAGAAACATAAATAAGGTTTTGGTGTGACAAATGCAGAAATAGCCTCCCTCTATCTTCTGGAGTTGATGCTTTTCAGTAGACACTGTAGAGCAAGAAGGCTGCAGGGGTGCAGCAAAATCTAATTGCCCTCCTCAACTACTTCTTGCGGTATATGGCTCTAATATAAGGTCACAGTAGAGAATGGATAAGTTTGTGATTAAATATATGCAATCTAGATCCCTAGCGAGCCTGCCGAGCAGCCAGAGGTGTAACCCTCTGCTCTTGAGCCAAGCAGTGCTAATTCTGCCTTGCAGTGCAATGCAAAGGGGTGGGATTTTTGGATGTTCAGGGTGACCTCAACCACAGTTCTGATGTGACACTCCTACTTGGTCTGTAGGAGCAGTTACAGCACTGGTTTGGAAAGCTTGCATACTGTGGTTTCTGGTAGGGTAACCAGTAGACAGTAAATTCTTCTCAAGGAAGCCAAAGTGTTTAAGATGATGTATAGACAAATGCCTGATCAGGTAGTCACAACTGAACATCAATCAGACAACACTTCCTTTCAAATTTCTATTTAAATCATAACACATGAAGAGCACGTAGTTTGAGATAGGTTTTACTTTTTCCCTTAATGTTTTATTCCTTGATCTATGCATAATGTATGAGTGACTGCTGCAAAACAGAAAGGACATTTAGCAGCAATTAGCGATGTTTCCGTTTTTAATGTATATAGATGGATTGAGGGGAAGAATGAGGAGAGAGAATCCCCACTGGGGGATTCACAATGCCCGGGAGCTCAATTACAGAAGACCCCTCTTAAGAGAAAGCTTTTGTTAGCTGTTTCTTTGAATTCATGAAGTAAGTGGGACTGTCAGTGAATTGGCCTGTCTCTTTGATTGTAGCATAGTTGGACGGATTTATTTTGGTGGGGCATTTCTTTCTGGTCTCAGAATTAATGATGGTGTTTTTCATTAAAACATCTGTAACAAATCAATAAAGCTAGTCCATGTTCTTGAAACAGGAAACTGATTTACTATAAATCGTAAGTCACCCATATGTAGGCAGTATTAAGGTTTTGGATCTGCTTTATGTACACAGACAAATCTCCCCTTCGTGATAGTCCATGTACTTTTTGGATGGGAAAGGTTAGGAATCATCTAGGTTGTACAGAGGTGTGAATGTCAGTAGGCTCGTGAAATTGCATTACCACCCTGTGTGAATGCTTGTATTGGAATGCAAGTGGCTTTGATTCAATGATTGCTAATTTGTTTCCAAAATAAATTCAACAATTACAATTGAGGCCACTTAATGCAGTTTCATTAATACATTTCTGGTTTTCTTTGATGTTTGCACATGGACGAGCCTCACGTATGTAGCTTAGTATGTGGTAATACTGCATAATGGCACTATGAAGTACAGTACACAGTGCTTGAAGCAGACTCTTATGCTTACATGCAGTTTTATTTAGTAAAATATGCTAATGCTGCCCACGGGAAACAGGTTGATAAATAGTGAGGCCACAGAAGTCACAAAGCCCCGAAGGAAATCCCATTTTTCTTCTACATTTCCTTTGCTTTATGGTAAGATCTTGCGTGTCACTTCCTTTTCAGCAGGTATGTACAAGTTCTGGTAGCATTTCTGGGCATGAGTGGCTTAATTTTACTTCACTCTGAACACCAGTATTTGAAATATTTAAAATTAGACTGGGCAAGATAGAGATGAATATGCATAGACAATAACTACTCAGGAAAAAAAAAAAAGCAGGTGATGAAAGATGGATGACTCTGGGTTAAGGGTACTAGTTTCTGTGTTTCTTGACGGGTGTGTGAAGTACTGGGAGGATTTTTGAATTGCAACCTCTGCTTGGCCTCCCTGGTTAGCAGAGAAAATTCCTTTCCTGCTGTGGGGTGTGTTGTCAGTATTTTTTTCTCAGAGGACAAAATAATAGTATTTAAAGGATGACCATGTTCTCTGTGTCAAAGCATGTCAAACAGAACTCAAGTCACAAGGGAATAAAACTTGTGTGGTATTATCTAAATTATCTAAATATCCTGGACATTATTACTCTTCATTAATTCAGGAACAAATATGAGTTTAATGTAAAGGTCTTGTGAGGCTTCCTAATGGTTTTCATGCTGTGAGATAACATTTCAGTGCAGACTGAAGTTCCAGGTCTACCTGCTGCCTTCGCTACTTCTGACTATAATGTATTCCTAATTACCTGTGAAGGAATTAAGTTGGGGAGCTTTTGAGTGGCTTCATATTGCTCTTTGTTTTCTGGCAATCACTCAACCACAGATTTAGCTTTGACCCCATCCTTAAACCGAATGTGCCTATCTCCCTTAGTCTTCAAGAACAAGAGTTGTTTGCTAGCTGATAGAAGGGTGAACACGTTCTCCACTAGGAATTGTACAGATGTGATGATAATGAGCTAGTAGTTTAATATCTACAAATAGCGGAACACAATTTTTCAATTCTTCATCTTTAGCTTGTGACAGAAAAGCAAAAGATGCTCTCTATCCTTTTACCAGGAGGCTGACTTTTGCATTTACTATAAGGGTTTCCTTGTCTGCAGTCTGTGCTCTTTTTCTTCCCTCTTTTGTTCCTGACTCTGGTGTCCCTTCTACCTCCATCTCCAATTTTCTTTCTAACTAATCCCATATCCCCCCATAACATGTTCCAGGCTGCTGTGGTTGTCTTCCTTGTGTGTGTATGGCCACCGCATTATGCAAGTCTCCTGGGCTAACATGGGACCAGTTCTGCTTCACAGTGTCCCAGTCCTTCCTATGCATCCGTCTGTGGAATTTCATGCAGTACTCACAGGAATGTGTGGGGTTTTTTTTGCTGCTCTAAATAGTTGCCATCCTACATTAAATATTCAGGAAGGTGCTACTTGCTGAGTGGAATATGTTTAAGTTCGTTTGGGGATGATTCATATTAATGCCAACTATTCCTGTTCTTGCCCGCTGCTGCGCGAAAGGTTTGGCCGTTTCAGATGGGAGATAGTTTTATGTAACTGATGATAGTGGGAAAAACTTAATAGTCGCATTTTTGTGCAAGTTAAGGTACAGGTTTTATAAGCTTGCAAACATTACTGGGTTACAATAATGGTCTCCCTTAGCATTTTCTGCCATGTTTCAGTGTTCCTTTCCTCTGCTGGCCAATAGGAAGTGTGTCAGCTTTAAAAGATAAGGAGCTTAAATGTGATTCATTCAGTGCCTCTCTGGTAGTCGTTACCTTCAGAGGATTTGTGATGATAGCTGGTGCCATTTGCTGATATTGTAAAAGCCAAACATTGCAGCTGGCAGGTTTTTTTTTAGCTAGCAGTGAAAGTTTATGGTGCTGAAGTGACATTTTGGCAAAGCACTCCAATGTGTGTTTATGTCTGCCAGCCTCTATTCAGCAAAGCACTGCAGTGGGATGCTTAATAGGTATGAGTGGCAAATGGAGGTCCTGGATTGCTGTGGTGATGAGGGCTGTACAAACTTCAAAATGATTCAGGACTGAAGTGTGGAGGAAATACCCCTCTGTGGAGAAACAGATTAATCTGTGTTTTTATACTATCAGTCAAATGCCACCCCCTAAAAAACCCCAAACCAAATAAATCGCACCTGTAGGTTAAGAGGAGAAGGAAGTAAGAAAAAAAAGAAGGCAGAATGCTTTTATGAGGATTACCTGATTACTGGTGGTACTGTTATTACTCTTAGGAGAAAGGAAGTTCATTTGAGGACTAGAGATAATCAGCAAACACCAGTGGCATATGATATATAGCACTTTGGCTATTTTGACCACTGATAGAACTTCTTAAAGGATCTATGGTTAATAGATAAAAGCTTGTACATAGCCTGTGGGTGTCTGGGACTTCTTCAGAGCTGCTAGCACATAATGAGAGAGATGACCAATCTTTTCTACTGTAAATTGTCATTAAACTGTCTGGCTCTCACCTACTCTCAGCTGTGCTAAATCTGCTCCTTGGAGAAAGCTAAGTGGCCTGTATAAGGATTATTGATAATAATTTTTCAGTTTTGAAGTACGTAGTCTCAAAGAAAGTGTTTCAGAAGCTTCTGTGATATATCTGCAGACTGGAATTTGTCACTGGAGAAAGCTACATTGAATGTCTCAGAAATATATCTGAAAATCTAGATTGCAAACCTCCCTTTGCTAGTGGCTTGTCTAATGCAAATTATTCCCTGTGAGGAAACTGGAGGTGTAAGCTGCTGAAGTTGTCCTCAATAAAAACACGCGTTTTGCAAGAGTGAAGCAGGCAGAGAACCTGATTTCAAAATGTATTGAACGTATTACTTGCCCTCCAAGCTTTTGGTGTTACATTTACGAACTGTTTCCTTGTGTTTTGTTAGGACATGCCCAGGAAGTTTGCCAGGCTTTGGTCAGAAAAGTCAAAAGGAAGCTTGAGATGAGGAGACACAGCCAATAAAGAACTTCTTTTGCCCTGCTTAGTAGGTTAGCTACAAACAGAAAGATGAGCAGTCTGTAACTGCGCTTCCTTCAGAAGCACATAAACCAGGATTTGTGTGTTTGAAGCTGCTTAATCCCTCTCTCCCACCTCCCTTTGCATCCTGTGTGGATGGGACATCACCTAGAGCAGCTGACACCCTGCCAGTATTATTAGAAGTGTGGCCAGCAGGTCAAGGGAAGTGATTCTGCCCCTGTACTCTGCTCTTGTGAGACCCCACCTGGAGTGCTGCGTCCAGCTGTGGAGCCCTCAACATTGGAAGGATGTTGACTGGTTGGAGCGAGTCCAGAGGAGGCCACGAAGATGCTCAGAGGGCTGGGGCACCTCTCCTATGATGAAAGGCTGCAAGAATTGGGCTTGTTCAGCCTGGAGAAGAGGAGGCTCCAGGGAGACCTCATTGCGGTCTTCCAGTATCTGAAGGGAGCCTACAAGAAAGCTGGGCAGGGGGACTTTTTACAAGGGCCTGTAGTGACAGGACAAGGGGTAATGGGTTTAAATTGAAAGTGGAGAGGTTTAGATTAGATATCAGGCCACCTGATCTGGTGTGGGGTCCCCCCATGGCTGTAAGGGCACAGCCTGCCCTCTCACCACAGGCTGCAGGGTAACCTTTGCTCTGGCCCCACCTCCTCCCCACCTTTCCTCACTGACCTGGGGGTCTACCTTGGTGTGTCTCTTCATCCCACTCCTCTTTCTGCTGCCTATTCTCTTTGTTTTCCCTCTTAAATACATTAGTCCGGAGGTGCTACCACTATCGCTGACTGGCTCGTCCATGGCCAGAGGCAGCATCCGACTTGGAGCCTGGGAAGCTTCTAGCAGCTTCTGACAGGAGCCCCTCTCTCTCTACCAAAACCTGACCACACAAGCCCAATACAAATGTAATCCTTTCTTCATGTGCTATCATCTGTAAATATAACAATGTGAATTACTGGGGGTTTTCTTACTATTTCCCTATGATGGGTTTAGGGCCCAAAGGGCACACTCTGATCTAAATGGGCATGTGTTGCCCTGGAGTGATGGTGTGAAAAATTCAATTAGGGTGTCAGGGTGAGTGTTGCTCGTAAGAAATGTGATCTTATCCATAGTCACAGTATTTCTAACAGGGTGTGTCCATTCAATATGAAGAAGGGAAGATGCCAGTGGTTCAAGCAAACTGTCACATCTGAAGAAAATTGTTTTTACAGCTAGAAATGCAGCATATGCTTGGGGAAGGAAATTACAAGGGCAAGTGAGCTAGGGTAGAGAACACCTAAGACTTGGAGCTTCTGTTGATTTTTGTGCATGCCTTCAGGAAAGAGCTTGGAAGCTGTAAACCTGTTAGCAGTTTGAGTATTGAGAACTGACTAGCAGCCTCTGATTGCTTCTAATGTGAAGGATTATATTTAAGCTAATAATTTATAATCAGTTAATACTTTAAAGGTGTTCAAATGTGTAGTTTAGTTTAATTCTAAGCATGTATGCAGTCACTGGAACTGTTCAAAATGCCAGTTTCATAGAACTTATGTCTCTAATGCAGCTTATAGATCATGTGTGCATGAAATGCTTAAGCTTTGCCTAATTAATATACTTATGGCAATTAAAATTAATAACATTACACTGTGGCATCAAACACTTCATTTCTTAATACCCAACATATCTTAACCATGTAAGAATTGCACTCCAAGATGCTTCTTTAACCCCTCTCTGACTTAGCTAATGGTTTGTGAAGTTGATCTGAGCAAATGCTTCTTTTCAGATTCCTAGTAGCATCCAGTTTAATGGCTGGGTCACTTTTGATTTTGTGCATGCGATATTTCATCTTACAAATCCCTCAAGATATATCTGACAGAGTTCAGATAGACGTACTGAATGTAAATTGTTTTGTAGAGAAAGATCAGAGATCAAACGGAGCTGGAGGCTGAATTAATTTCCCTCTCTGGAGAAAATTATTCTAATGGGTCAAGAGAAAAGTCACTGGAAAAGTGATGTAAATATGAATGTGTTTCTCACAGATCCTCAGATGGAAGAAAGATTTCTCCCCTTCCTCCTCATCCTACCATGGTCTTAGAAATTTGTCTGGAGTGTGTTTGCAGTGTTTGATGATGTTGGACCAATGCATTTGGTAGCTAAATGCTCTTCCTTGTCCACCATGTGGAGATAGGCTACGTACTGCCCCATTGTGAGCATATATTTGCATAACAGAAATTAAAAGCGGAGGGCAGGAGGGATGGCTGTTATGATAGAGTGCAGCATTGGGTTGTCAGACGGACACTCCTACTAGGAGCTGTATGTCTTTTCCTTTGTTAGTTTGGAATTTATAAAACAGCTCTTGAAATGAGGATGAACTTTTTTTAAACATCATTATTTCTGATAAGTTACATATGTTTACTTTTTTAAAGGAAATAAGTAATAGCTATTCTAGTAGCTTTGCAGGAGGGCATGTGTTCGCATACAGCTGATCTGGTGTCTAAACCAGAGTAGTCAACTTGCTTTTCATCGTCATCAGCGTAATGTTTCCTTCTTAGTCTATTTTTGGAAGGAGTGGTGTGCTCATCACTCACAGGAAAAGTAACAGATTTAGCAGTGCTTCTTTCCACCTCCTACACTCCATGTAACCCTATGAGATGGGGGGTTTAAGACTTAGTTCTCTCTGCAGACTTTTCCCCGCGCTTCATTTCAGATGTATGCTGTGTAACACGGCTGGTTGGACTGCTGGAAATGCCTGCTGCTGTCCAAACTGAGAAATAGGGTGGACTGGGAGAAGTAATGAATCTGGTTTAAAAAGCAAAGCTTAGGCTGTGCTTTGGAATTTATTTGGAGTGGCATAAACAACTTCATGACAGTTAAGATGAGGGTAATGGATTTTTCTCATTCATCTTTTCCTGGCTTCTTTGTTTCTTAGCTCAGTTTTATGCCTCTAGAGTTTGCATGGTACATAATGGGGAGGGAAGCAGGTAAACAGAAGCCTTTGCTGGCTTTCTGAAGGAAATTCACACTTGTCAATTCATCTCAGTATGCAGGCTATGCAAAGAGAACGTGGAGAACTATCAGTCATACTTGAAATAAAATGGATGAACGTGGCTGGGCAAGGTGTCATCTCCAAGTTAGTGTGTCCTATAGGACACATGTCTAAGGACGTTAAGTTATTTCAAGTGTTGTCTGTGCATCTTGGATTTAAAGTTGGTCTGAGAAAAAGGTAACTGTTTTGACCAGGACAGATGATGCTAAACCCAGCCTGGCAGTGTCCATTGACAAAATGCTGTTGAAAGCTGCTGACGCACCTTGTTTCTGCTGGTAAATCTTGTTAGCCTGGGAGTGTATTCTTTGTGCTATTTGTTACAAAGCCAAGTACGTAACTGTGTTTATTTCTGATGGATTGCAACGTTAATTGGCAGGTAAAGTTTTCTTTTTAACTCTGTCACTGCTTCTCCCTGCAGCTCTGAAATTTGTGCTTCCACTATATTAAACACCTTGATCAGTTCCATGATGCTCTTTATCCTTTACAGGGAGAAATCAGAAAGAAAACTACCCTTATCTGAGGTGTGGTGTGTAAAGTTTGCAGGCTGTAATGTGCGCCCCATGTCAGGATCTGTTTCTGTTTTGGAAGTCTAATGTAAATTTAGCCAAAAACTGATCATAGCTCTTGATGCTCTACCAAAAGCTCTCTTGATTTCAGGAGGAAGTTGCACGGAGTATTAGGACCTGGTCAGAGTTATCTGTGGAATGATAATGTATCAAGTGTTTTGGTTTTTTAAACACTGATTTGGTATGTGTTTGGTTTTGGTTTTTTGGTTTGGGTGTGGGGTTTTTTTGTGTGTGTATGGGGAGGTTTTGTGGGGTTTTTCTTTTTTTTTAAATATCTTTTTTTGGAGAGAGAGAGAGAAAGCAAGCTCTTCCTTTGTTTTGAAAGTACCTGAAACATTTAGGTGAATGTAAGCAAGTCTGCTCAACAGTGTTTAGAATAACTTTCTAGACAGGGCTTGGCATGCATGGTCATATGCTGCTTAGTATCTCTGCCACTCCTTATCCATTTTAGCCTGTGCTAAGGAAAGAGTTACTACCAAACTGTACTTTGGGAAGAAGAGGCAGAAGGCAAGTAGCTTTAAATGTAGAAGCATGAGGTGCTGTTCTAGGACATGTAACAACAGGTTTCCATCTCACCTGATACTGGTGTCTCCTCTGAAGTGGTCTGAGGTTTTTCTCTGCATCCTCTAGTTAGCAAGAGTTTTGTGGAGACAAAGCAGATGGTGGAGATGTGTTGGGTTCAGGAAGGATGGAAATACTGGTTAGAGGAGAACTGATTGTCAGGGCATGGGGGAGGAGTGGGGGAAGAGTGGCCGTGCATGAGAGAAGGCAGCTCTTTTTTATTCCATTAGCATTCAATCACCATGAGGTAACCTCTTAATTTTGCTTCCTTAGGGTGTAGGGTGCTGGCACAGAGCTCCCCCTCCAGATATCACTGCTGCTTCTCCTGGACTGCTGGGAACAGGGAAGGAAAAGGGCTCGTCCTGTGATATGGAATGTACAATGGATTATACCTTTCTCTTAGACCCAGATGCTCATTTTTTGCCAGCAAAACAGTGGCTCTGAAGTCTGGCTGCCGTGGAATGTGAATATTTCAGCCTGATGTTTTGCCTTTTTTGTGAACATCGGTCACAAACATTAATCCTATGTAAGGAACAGATTACATTTCAGATTCTTATTTGTAACTGCTATGCATCGGTCCTAATGCTGATCCCATTGATAATTTCCAGGAGACTTATTTGGAGCAGAACTTGATCAGCTTTTGAATATCACATCCTAACACTTAAAACTATATTTTTTCCATGTTCTGACTTAAGTTAGAAAAGCAGGGCTTTTGAGTGATTGTTTTCCAGGCACACAGATTCAGCTAAGATTTCAATTTATCTGAAGGGACTTGTACAGTGTCCATCATGTCATGTCCTCTTCTACTGCTTTCCTGTTGCACCCTTCAATGCCTAAATCATATTTTGAGCTGTGTGCAAACCACCACATCAGCCCAAGTGTTGCTAGATTCAGTGTTGCTGACATGTCGCTAGCTCACCTAATTAGTATCCCTAATCCCAAGGAGAAAGAAGGTGCTATATTAACTTCAACTGAGTCAGATTATGATACTGAGTCCATTATTTGAATGGGTTTGCATGCATGAAGGAAGGAGAAAAGTAATTTTCAAAGATTAATAGGTTTCAGAAAAATCTACGGTTATGTGCTTTGTAAGTTAAAAAAAATATCTGAATACCTTTTAAAATTTCCAGTGAGTTAAAAATCTGTTCATATGGGGCCTTAGGCCAGTCTCTCTTGCAAACACTCTTATGTCCTGTGGAGAACTATTCTTTTGATCTGCATGAGTTGCATAGTTTTTGACCAGCTATTTCATCAGTCTAGTGCAACATCATGTTGTACCGTTATCTTCCCTGCTCCATTGTCGTGATCTCTGTAACCCTCCTGAGGAAGTAAAGATGACCACCTTGTATTGGTAGACACCAATCTGCCCTTCACCAGGATGCCAAGGGGGGTGACTGGCCATCACTGGACACAGCACTGACACTCAAAGGAAATGCCAACAGTTTCAACAAAATGTAAAGAATTTCCTTCTAGATCTTGTCTCTCCTCTTACCTATTTTTATTTTTTCAGGAGTGTTAGTTTTGTGTATACCACAGTTGTAACCACTTCCTGCCCCTGACTTCCCAGGTAGACTGGTAGGAGATGAAAACTGGATTGATGCTTTCCCACCTTTCTTACAAATCATCAACATACAAGTCAAACTAGGTTTTTTATTCCCTTAATGTTCAGTTTCAGTTATTTAAATCTATGGAAGGCTACCTTGCTTGCATAGGTGCAAACATGTAAATGATTTTTACCCAGAGTGGTTATGCAAGAGAAACTGAAGATGTAGTTTGGCTAGAAATATCCTAAATATAGTAATGGTCTGAGAAAAGTAAGAACTCAGGTCGACTTTTGGGCTTTTATTTATTTAAGAAAACTTGAAATAATTTTTGATTTTTGTTTTGACATGAACTGTCCACTGCTTGCAAAAATCACTTCAACGTAGCTGTTAAAATCATGACTGTGTCTCAAGCTACTGTATGTAATATATTAATGAAGAGCTTCTGTGTTTCTCATCTGTTATGTCCCTTATTGTAAGACTGTCATATAATTTCAGATAGTGATATCTGAGATGCATTGGATTGGTTTGGTTTTTTTAAATGTCCTCTGGAATGGAGGAAGAAATTTGGTTGGCTTATCCCCAGACATTGTGGCCTGTCTTTCAAAACACACAAATATCTGTTGATTGTTGGCTCTCTTTGTTAGACGAACAGACTGTGCTTTGACAAAATGTCATTCTGCATGTGCCACTGATTGAAACTGATTCAGAGGTGGGGGCAAAGAACTGCAGAAATCCTGTTTATCTTTGCGTCAGAACAGCTATCTTCTAGTATGCTTTCTCAGTCATGTCTTTAAGTAGACTAGCTACAAGGAGTGCACAATTTCTTTAAGCAAATCAGTCCTTGGTATATTTGCGTACAGAGTTTCACCAGGTTATTCGGACTCCCATGTTCAGAACAGCTGTGACTCATTTCTGCTTAGTTTTTGCTGTAGGAGCAATGTATGCTGCAGTGTTCAAATTTTTATTAATAATCTCAACCATAATATGGTGAAGTTGTATATGAGAAAGAAATTATAGTAATTGTCCTTGACAAACAAAAAAACCCAGAGTCTTGGCACCAGGTGTTATTAATTAATTATTAGAAAGACATCTCTAGACGGTGGAAAGAAATGGGATGTGTAATTTTTCTGGCTTTAAAATGTCACATGAAAATATTTTATTGTTCTTTGTGTTGCTCTTGCATAGCATCTTGAGTGTCGTCTTCTCTGCTTTACTGTGGGAGTCAGCATTAGTCATCTGGGCAGGTGTTCCATTCCAGAGACATAAAGCAATAGGTGGATAACTTCCAAGTACAGGGCAGCAAATAACATCATATTCTTACCATACAAGAATGGTGTTGGGATTTGTTGAATTCATCCCTTGGTCCCATTTGATATGTGTCTTTGACTGCATGAAGAATGGCTGTTTTCATCAACATGGTATGTCTTGAAGATTGGCAAGATTTTAAAGAAACCAAATTTTATTAAAGAGGGTAAGGCTGGTACAGTGGCGGCTGGGCAGAGGTGGCAATTGAGTTTTCTTACTTCAACAGAAATTTTTTTATCTCAGTCTTTTCTCAGCCACCTCAACATGGGCTGAAACTCTTTGAAGGTGAGTGCAGCAAGGAATGATGGGGCAAGATGGGAAGGGATGTTGTTGTCAGTCAAACCTACTCAACAGGAAATACTTTTGTTCCATTTACTTGGTGTGTGCTCTCTATTCTGCTTTCTATTCAAGATTGTTCTGGCCTTTGAGTACTTAATTATGCCATATAAACAGTTTTGTTTTTCAAGACTCTGTGGAGACTGAACATCTGAGAATCTGAGATAATTTGGTGCATGGCCAGATTTCTTACTTGAATACTCTATTCCACTTCTTGATCATCAGTAGTAATGTAATTGTGATATTAGTAAAAAAATTAAGTAGTACAAAAGCTAGGGAGCAGGATGTTCTTGTCAGAGGGGAAACTGTTTCTTCAGCTGTGAATAGACAAAATAATGCTCAGTCAAGCATTTCACAGAAGTGCTTCACAGTAAAAAATATAGCACAGATGTGAGTTGTGCTATCAGACAGATCATCCAGACTGTCCTGTGTTTGGTCTCCTGAAGTACTATTTTATCAATATGTATTTAGTCTATTGCATGTGCCTTGGTCAATGATGGCATATATTGCCTTTTAACTTATTTTGCCTTATGAAAGACCAGCATATTTCTTACTCTGTATGCAGAGTTTTTAAACTCTGTAGTGATTAACAACAATTCAGAACCATTGCCGTTTCTCTTTTTTTGGTTGTGGTTTTTTGTTTGTTGGTTTTTGGTTTATTTTCCCTCCTGCTTTCCCATCTTCTTCTTTCCCAACTAAGCAGTTTAGGTCTTCACTGCCATATTATCTGGAATACAATATGCTCTTTGAGTCGTCTTCAGAATTCCATAAGCAGACAATTATTGCAAGCTGATAGGAGGTTTTTTGTCTGATACCAGATAGAGTGATCACAAGGCTAGTGACCTTTGGCTCTCAATCACTTCATTTATGAGGACAGAATGGTACAACACCCTATATTCTAGTCTTTGTCCTTCATGTCCATCACTGGAAGGAAAGGGGTTTAGGTGGAAATGGAACACAGGGAGGTTTTTGGCTCCTGTGCAGTTTGGATTCTTTGGAAATTCTTCAGGTTTATTAGTGGTAGTGATGAAGGATGAAGTCATGTTCACAACAGGGAGACATTTCAGAAGAATAGACCTGCAGCTACTAAAACATCAGTGAGATGTGTGTGAAATTTTGCACCAAAGTAATTACCCTTCCAATTTCAGACTAAGAATTTTGCCTTGCTTATTTTTGCCATACATGCTAGTGCATACTAATTCTTTCATCCTTGTGATTTGTTATCTTAGTACTTGGGGTGTATTTGAAGTGTTTCATACCAGAACACCTCTGCAGCAGCATGAGATACCATTCTATGCATGTTTTTCTTGACAATGTCTTTCTTCTGTGTCACATTGTTTAGACAGGATTGGCTCAAGTGCCGCATATAAATGTCTCTTTCTGTTTGAGACAAGAGATGGGAAACTGAATTAAGTGTCCAGTGCCAGTTAGTCTTTAAAGACACAGTTAACATATACATACTTAGATGGCCTGAACTGGCAACACTGAGCTCATATGTGACTTGTTTTGCTCAGTCCAGACAAGATAGATATAGATGCTGCAGAAACTGGATTTCCATAATCCTATTCTATTTTAGAAGGTAGTGAGCACCATGAGTCCCAGTCAGTCTCTCAGTATTGACTGCATTGGCTTTGAGACCAATCTTTGTGGAGAATGAATCACTTTACCTCTCACCTGGCTGGGGAGGAGGATGCCTTGTGCGGTAATGGGTGGCATTGGGTGAGGGGGGGGATACACACAGGCTAGTGTCGGCCTGAAGCTGATGTGTTGGTATTTCTCTTTCTGTACCACTAATCCTGGAGCAGACCCACTAAAACTGTGTTCCCCAATCACAAAGGATTGTCTTCTAAAGTACCCGCAGTGCTTCCCTTAAAACTAGCATGGACTTGTTGTGGTTTAATCCCAGCCAGCCAACTAAGTACCACAAGCCATTTGCTCACCTCCTCACTCCTCCAGTGGAGGAGGAGAATCAGAGGAAAAGACAAGGAAACTCATGGGTTGAGATAAGAATTTCTCCAGGCTGAACAAGCCCAACTCTCTCAGCCTGTCCCCATAGGAGAGGTTCTCCATCCCTCTGATGATCTTCGTGGCCTCCTCTGGACTCACTCCAACCGGTCCGTATCCTTCTTATGTTTAGGGCTCCAGAGCTGGACACAATACTCTGGGTGGGGTCTCATGAGAGCAAAACAGAGTGGGAGAATCACCTTCCTTGACCTGCTGGCCACACTTCTCTGGATACAGCCCAGGATATGGTTGGCTTTCTGGGCTGCCAGCACACATTTTCAGCTCATGTCCAGATTTTCATCCACCAGTACACCTGAGTCCTCCTCCCCAGGGCTTCTTACAATCCATTCTACACCCAGCCTGTACTTGTGCTTGGGATTGCCCTGACCCAGGTGCAGGACCTTGCACTTCGCCTTGTTGAGCTCCATGAGGTTGGTACAGGCTCACCACTCCAGCCTGTCAAGGTCCCTCTGGGTGACATCCCTTTCCTCCAGCATGTGGACTGCAAGACACAGCTTGGTGTCATCAGCAAACTTGCTGAGGACACACTCAGTCCCACCATCCTCATCAACATCCAAACACTCCCTAGCAACAACAAAAACCATCAGCATTATCAATATTCTTCTCAGCACAAATCCAAAACACACCTTGTACTAGACACTGTGAAGAAAATTAACTCTGTCCCAACTAAAATCAGCACAACTAGAGTAAAAACTTCTAAGTAGAACACAACGTGGTTTTTAGTAATCTTTGGGTGAAGTCTTGTGCTGTTTTCTGAAATCACACTGTCCCCTGAAGAGTGTTGTTTGGATGGATGGAGGAATACAGTTCTCCAGGCTTTGTAGGTGTAATGCTTTTTGGCTTTTGGAGTTTTTAATATTTTATCCAAGGAAAAATTGCAACAGAAATGTACCTCACTAGAATAGGATCCTCAAATGTTTAAACTGCCAAAAATTATTAGTCCTTACACTCTGAAGACCATGCAGATTATTTCAAAGAACTTAAAAGACAAATGTCCTTTTTCATCTTCAGAACAGATGTATCTAGTCTGTTAGAAATGTGAGGCAGGAAGCTTGAATTTCTCTTGCTGTTTGGGAGGTAGAAATATAAGCTACCTTAATAAGTCCAATTAATAATGTTGCTATCAGAGGTGGGAAACTAAACTGGCCAATTATCTGCCAACTGTAGACAGGTTTATAAGTGTAGATTCACTGCCTCAGGATCTACAGGTAATGTTTAGGTCGTTTATTGGAACATCCCCTGAGGCTTTACCAGCAACTATTTACACTGGTTAAAATTCGCCAGCACTCCTAAAGCGTTTTAGAAACCTCGCTGTCAACAGTTTCTGAACACTGAAAGAAATCTTGACACCATCTGTCTAGGCAGGCAGAGCCCAACCCCGATGAATGGCTTGTCCTTTGTTAAATTTAAGCTAATTAAGATTTTATTTGAGTAATGAATGTTTTTCTTCAGCTTTTTGAAGATTAAGTTTCTTACAGTAACAGCAAAACAAAGCTTGGTAGCAATCTCTTTGAAAAATGCTTCTATTTAAAAGCTTCAGATACAAAGGTAAGGGGGAGTCTCTCAGACCAGCATGAAATTCCAAGGTGACATTGAATTGAGTTGTTCAGATTCAGAGCTGCATCTTTTGGTATTGCTGCTTCAGAGTGTTCAGCATTGGGCCAGATTTGCAAAGTAGATTTAAAATGTTCATCATGCTGCTTGAAATTATAACTGAAATGTTTGGGGTTTCTTATGGTGTTAATATTTTTGTGGTTTTTGGAAGGGGAAAAAAATGGGGTTTGGCCTTCTGTGCTGTCCACTGATTTAAAGGAAATGTTTGTGAAGTTCTCAACAAAGAACTGAAGTTCAAACGAGACTCAAATGGCTGTAAGTTCAGTTAACATGTGTTGCCATAGCCTTATTTATTTCTCATGTCCGAAATGTCTAAAAATGAATGTATAAGAATATCAGCTATAGCTTGTCTGTCTGGAAACTATTCAGTGTACCTGCTGTTGGCAGCAAAACCAAAAATTGTGAGTTTTTTTCTGGCATGAAATAGGTCAGGGTGAAGGTATATTCAATTTGGGATGTGATGGCAGGCTGAGAAATCCCACTGTCCAGAATATTTTATAACATGAGAAATGTTTCATACTCAGTAGGCAACACCATCCTGTTGCTATAGAAAAGCAAGTGATTTATCTCCTGATTATAAACACCCAAGTAATTCCTGGGAATGACAGCAGTGAGCATTCAGTATTAAGGACAGAAATAATTTTCCTTCTCAGAGGGAAGATGGGAGAATTCTGAAACAATACAAATAAAAAAGAGGGATGAGTGTCCTGTAACTTCTCTACCACCCAGAAAGGATGGTGTTTTTTTTCTTGATGGTGGTCTTATTTGTTATTTCAGTTGCCATTAGCTTGAGTAGATGTTGATCTTAGAGCAGAAAAATTAGAAAAGCACTTAAGGACACTTATCTACCAGATTATTCACTTTCAAGTAAATGCACAGTATGAACATTTACAGGGATATTCACCCTCAAGGACATATGGTAAGTATCAAGAAAAATAATAACTGAAGTGGCCCCTACCTTTTTGAGAACTTCCCTCCAACATATTGGAATCAGTCAAATGGTGGAGATAATTGTAAAAGCTGTAAGGCTGTTAATTATCGTATCACCTTTCATATCCACAGAGGACAGAAATGACCTTTGACACATTCTGAGTTCCTGTACTTTCCCTTCCACACATAGTACGAGCTATTTTGAATACACTGCTTTGTATAAGGGAGCTGTCCCTTGCCACTTTGTTTTTTTCCTTTCTGCTGCCTGCTGGAAACTTTTCCATCTTTAAGGAATCATATAGAATTAGGATGATAATCCATCCATCTTGGCCCTAGTAGCCATCTTTTTCCCATAGTACATTTTCTAGTGCTTATTATGAAACTTTGTTATGCAGAAGAGAAGCTTCAGCTGTTGCGTCTACAAATGTTATGTGAACAGACTTCAATTTCCATGAATTTGCCATTATTCAAAATTATTTGGCTGTTCCAGCTTATTGACTGCTCTGTCTGTTATTTGCAATTTGTTATTTGTACTCTGCATTTGGTCACTGATTGTGCATAATGTTCCTGCTTTTGGATAGAAAGTCTTGCAAGAGCACAAAGCCTTTCTGAATGGACTGTGCCAATACTCTGGCAAATACATTACTGCATGCATATTTGCAGTGGCTTTTCATATGTATGATAATAGAGTGTAAATAAAAGGAATGGTGAATGTAATTGAAATGGTTATAAGAACTGTACAAGTGTTCTGGAATATTTTGTGATGGATTAACGTTATTGCAGCTTGTCCTTGGACAACTGCTTATGTAAAAAAAGTATTAAGACTAAGCAGTGGACAGCCAATGTTGGATATTTTGGTGGGAAAGGGAATCTACTATTATGCGTACATATGGGCATTAGCAGGATGTTTCTTTTGTAGTGAGACTTACTGAGATAGTTAATTGTACTGATCTTCAAACTGTTGTCATTAGGTTTCAGACATAACAGGCAGAAGGGGAGAGGTGGCATCTCTGAGCTGTTATTTGTGTCTTTCTGCAGTTTTGAGGAAACATATGTAACAGTTAGACTTGGCTCATGTTCTCAGGATTTACTGCTAGAAATTGTATGTTTTTATAGAATCATAGGATCGTTTGGGTTGGAAGGGACCTTAAAGATCACCTAGTTCCAACCCCCCTGCCATGGGCAGGGACACCTTCCACTAGACCAGGTTGCTCAAAGCCTCATCCAGCCTGGCCTTGAACACTTCCAGGGATGGGGCATCCACAGCTTCTCTGGGCAACCTGTTCCAATGCCTCACCATCCTCTCCGGGAAGAACTTCTTCCTGATATCTAATCTAAACCTCCCCGCTTTCAGTTTAAATGTGTTACCTCTTGACCTGTCACTACAGGCCCTTTTAAAAGGTCCCCCCCAAGATTCCTTGTAGACCCCAGAACTTCAGGCTCATGAACAAATGCAAGTATGGCTTCTATGATAAATTCTGCAGGTTTTGTGCTTGAGATTCAGTTTCTAGATTTTTGTGTTCCTATTCTGCTGCCAGTATTCAGAATTCCACCCACTTCATTAACACCTCTAAAATTGTGACTAGTACACTGTCTTTTCTGTCACAGATCTTTTAAGAAAGATGTTTAAAAAAACCTCCTCCCTTTAGTAACCAGCAAAGCACCTCCCTTCAAACTGAAACACTGTCATTTATGATTATTCTTTCTTTTCAGCCTTTCAGTTTTAATTCGTAAGGCCTTGTTTTTATTCAAATCAATTTGAATTAATTTTTTAATTAAGATTTTGAGGTGCAACACCAGCTGCTTCATTAAGATCTAACTGTATTAATTCCACTGTGCCTCATTAATCCACTGATTTTGCAGTTCTGTGCAAAGGAAGCAACCTTGTCAGACAAGATATGCTCCTGTGTTTTATTGCTTGTGATTGTTTCCCTCCAGGTATGGGATTTTCAGCTGTGCATAATATTGGCCTTCATCTTGTTCAGCCTGGAGAAGAGAAGGCTCTGGGGAGACCTTATTGCAGCCTTCCAGTACCTGAAGGGGCCTACAAGGAAGCTGGGGGGGACTTTTTACAAGGGCCTGTAGTGACAGGACAAGGGGTAACGGGATTAAACTGAAAGTGGGGAGGTCTAGATTAGATATCAGGAAGAAGTTCTTCCCGGAGAGGGTGGTGAGGCACTGGCACAGGTTGCCCAGAGAAGCTGTGGATGCCCCATCCCTGGCTGTCTTCAAGGCCAGGCTGGACAAGGCTTTGAGCAACCTGGTCTAGTGGAAGGTGTCCCTGCCCATGGCAGGGGGGTTGGAACTAGATGATCTTTAAGGTCCCTTCCCATCCAAACCATTCTGTGATTCTATGATCTCTTACCAGTGCAGTCAGTGGGAGATTTACTCATCTCTTCTGTGAGGGCAGCCCTAGGGGGTGTGTGGTGTGGTTCTCAAATCCCCACCATAGACATCTAATTTTGTGTTTGTAAAGTGCCAGAATACCATGCAACTGTCTGTGGTTGTCGGTTGACTTTCAATGATGCTCATTTTATACCACCTGAAGATCCAGTCAAGCATATGATAGAAAATTTGTTATGAGGGTAACTAGACTTTCAAAAAACCATGATATTTCATTTCTAGATGTGTGGGGGATTTGTTTGTTTGTTTGGGGTTTTTAGTTTGTTTATGTAGGTTTGTCCTTGTTACTTTGCTCCCTCCTCTGAAGCAGCTGGAGGGAAGGTTGCCTTCAAATGTTATGCTCTTACTCAGTCTCTAAGGCCATGAAAGAGGAGAAGCAGTTTTTGCTTGAGAAAGTGGAATAACCATATCCATTTTAGCTTTTTAATGATGCATTCTTCTCCCATCAACATCTACTCTCTATGCAATGGGAGCCTATCCTTGGCAGAGCAGAAAGCGATTCAATGAAGCTTTATTGCAGAGAACTCTACAATTTTGACTATTTCCAGGTAAAGGAAAGTTAAATTGCTGGTTGTCCCATTGTGTTTTAAAGAGCACCAGCTAATTACTTTGTTTCCTTCTCACCAGCAATAAAATAAGTGATGTCATTTTAGCATTAAAAATGAGGACACTCTCCAAGGCAATTGTTGACTGACCCATAATTAGGATTTTAACTTCAGAGTGTCTAATTTGAGATTAATTAGAAGTCCCCTAAAATAGGTACTTCTAAAGTGCCTCCAATTGAGCTCCTCAGTGTTATTAATTCTGAACCACCCTTAAATGAGCACAGATTTTGCCAAAAAGTCCAACAAAAAAATTCCTCAAGCCAGTGATTAAAACCCCGCACTGCACCCAAATGCATGCCATAAATAAGTGACATACTCCTACTATGACAAAATTAGTTGAGGAGAAAAAAGGCTTATAGCAAAATTTGTAAATGTCATCTTTGTTAGCATGGCACGGGTAGGAGCCTTTTCTAAAAAGGACGATTCAGTACGATGTGAATAGATGAGTACAGTATGTTGAGACTTGTGAAAAACAGTAAATCTCAGAGTCTTCCATTATGCAGTATGTTTTTGGGAACACTATTTCTCACTGTTTAATTTGTAAGACATACTGTTCCACCAACTAAAATGCAGCCCTGAAAATGTTGCTCCTTTTGGGAAAAGGAAATTAAATAAGATCATTGGTTTCATTTGAGCTTCTGAGAAAGATATGATCCTGTTCTGTTCAAAATGTGCTGCAGAGTTGTTGGAGGGTCTGGGGACTCCGAGTGCGTAACTAGACAAGTACAATGCAGGACAGGTCAGACAGAAGCTTTATTAACTATGACCATGGTGGGGGAACATTGGCATGGTGTCTCCCCCTCTGCCAAGTGATTGTGGAGACCCAACATATACACTCTTTGAGGAAAAGAAAAAAGAAAAAAAAGAGGTGAAGAACACAAATCACTCCTGTGTGTTAACAAAGCCAAGTATCCACCCCTGAGAGGAATGGACTCCTCAGGTAGCTTGCTAACCACCACAATTCAAAGGAGGAATGAAACAGTGAATAGCGTGAGGATTTGGGGAGATGGTGGAGCCCACAGGAGTGGCACAGCTGGTGTTACCCTAGCTCAGACCTGGGGACTTGGAAACCATCACAGGCTGTTAGCTTCTAGTTGAAAGGAACGTTCTTGTAGTTAGGATAAACTTCTTAGCCATACCTCTCAAATACTAATAACTTTACCACCGTAGAGTGACTGAAAGAAAACAGATAATTTAAAAATACAAGATTTTTCTAAAGACTGTAGCTATAATCAGTAAAGCAAAAGGAATGACCTCTATTTTGAAAGTTCAAGAGATACGTTGTTCACTATGTTGGCTTAATAATTTCTCTGTACCTTTGCTGAGAGTTCAGCACCTCTTATGTGTCAATTAACTTGTTCTCCATTAAAATATGTTTCGACACATAATTCTGCAAGGAAGTGGTTTTATTACAGTTCTTAGTGGTTTCTTTGACAAACATGTGAAACACTAAGGATTCTAACTATTAATAAAAAAGAATCAAAAGACAGAGTTAGAATGGGCATAGCAGGGAAATTGGCTACAGTGCGTGTCAGATTGATGTTCAGAGAAAAGTTTCGTGAGTTATGACTCCTGCTGGAAACTGATGGAGAAATCACTGCACCACTAAAATCTGGAGTTGCACGTTCTGGCAGCATAACTCTGCCATGTACACCTGGACTTGGCATTAGCTACCCGGTGAAGCCTTGCCCTAGAGCTTTGCTTTGGTGGCATGCTTACCAAATCACCCAAGGAGGAGCTCCCAAGTGGCAGGTGACATGCTTAACTACATTTTGAGAACTCAGCTTCAGATTTTCTGACAGGAAAAGAAAATAAACATACTTAGTCATTTTAGCAGAAGAGAATCCAGTACTATTGCATGCTGTCCCCATTATTTTTTTTTAAGGGCAATGGACAGATGTGCCAGGGATTACAGAAAAAATGACAGATAGTGTCATTGCTGCAATGAGAGACTGGAGATAAGTAATTGGTGGGCTATGTCTCAATGTTCGAAACATCAGCATGGGGGCTGAAAGAATTTGGTAGAGTTTGTAACTTATACTAAATAATAAGGGGATGGAGCCAAAACAGCTATACACAAATTGTGGCTAAGGTAATGACGGGAGCAGCATACTCTGGGGAAGCAGTCTGCACTATTTCAAAGGACAGCATGTGAAAATAAATAAAAATCATTAGTTCAACAGGCAAAAAGATAAAAGCGACAGCAAAATAAAGAGATCAGCAAAGACCCAGCAAGGTATCCAAGGTGGAGAATGTGGCTGAAAAACCGTCTAAGGTTTCCTTTTCCCAGCAACAAATGATGGTTTGGCAAAAAAAGAAAAAGCAATATTCATCCTGAACAGCATTATTTGGGTGCTACGCAAGCTTTTGTATAGGTCCCACTGAAAACCTGTTTAAATGAGGAAATCTCTTTTTGCTATGTAAGATTCATGTCCCTTTTCCCTGCTGAGGACTGGGGGGTGCTATGTGTGCTAAGCACATGCAAGCAGGTTTTCTTCATAGAAGACAAAGGAGTTCAAAGGAGACTTATTCATAGGATGAAACTGGGGAAGATGAAACGTGAAGGTTTTGTCAAGGCTGCTTGACATCTTCAGTTGAACTGAGGGACAGTTATGAAGCTGGTAAATTTGGGGGGTGTAATCATTAACAATTAGATGTTTAGCCCTTGGAAACAAGCAGTCAGAGAACCCAACTATAATGCATGCCCAATGGCAGACAAGCAGGTAGTCAAGAAAGGCTCAACAAAAATTTGAAAAGTGACAAAGTTACTTTTGCAGTTGGTGACCCTGCAGTGAAGTGTATGCATTGTCCCAGGATGTGAAGAGAAAATCAGAAATGGATATATTGTATGGTACTGTAAAATATGAGTCATTTCTATTAATTGCTGTACTGGTGGGAACTGGGACAGTGACATTCAATTAAGGATTAGTGTAGGAGGAAGCAGGGAAGAAAATTCAGGGCTGGATCAAGTGAAACTTTTTCCAGGTTTTTCCATTGCCAGTTGTAAATGAAATGGGTGATGCTGAACAGTAGCTGTTTTTATAGTGAAATGGATCACAGAAATAACTTACATGAGAATAAGATATCTTAAGGGCATGTTGCTAGGCAAAATCAATTTTTAACTCTTGAGCTTAAAACGCCTAGGATGCATTTTGTAGTTTTTTGGAATTTGTATGAATAGCAACGGAGTTGGGGTAGGGCCTGGAGAACAAGTCCTGTAAGGAGCAGCTGAGGGAGCTGGGGGTGTTCAGCCTGGAGAAGAGGGGGCTGAGGGGAGACCTTATCGCTCTCCACAGCTACCCGAAAGGAGGTTGCAGAGAGGCAGATGTTGCTCTCTTCTCCCAAGTGACCAGGGATAGAACAAGAGGAAAAGGCCTCAAGTTGCACCAGGGGAGGTTTAGATTGGATATTACGAAAAATTTCTTCACTGAAAGGGTTATCAAACATTGGAACAGGCTGCCCAGGGCAGTGGTTGAGTCACTGTCCCTGGAGGTATTTAAAAGATGTGTAGACGTTGCACTTAGGGGTGTGGTTTAGTGGTGGACTTAGCAGTGTTAGGTTTATAGTTGGACTTGATAATCTTAAAGGTCTTTTCTAATCTGAATGATTCTATGATTCTATTTGATAGAAGGTGATTAAATGAAGATGTAGTCCCCACAATAACTGGGGCTCATGAGTAACATAGCTTTTACCTATGGTAACATTAAAGGGGAAGAAAAATTAAAATTAAGCATTACATGCAAGTGATAGAAAGCAGGGTTGAATGTAAGAAGGTGTCTGAAGCTGTCTTATTAGCTTTTGGTGTTTTTTTTTCCTCTGTTTCCTTATTGGTTTTGAGTAGTTGAGAGATCTGTTTCCTCACTTAGTTCCCATATTTCCCATCAGAAACACTAGAGGAACAGAGCAATCATAAGCAAGGACTTAACAGTTTCACCAAAGCTACCATGAGACACTTTATTTCATTACACCATGGAAGTTGGATTAGTAATGATAGTTTTTGCCAGTTCATTCCTTTTCATATTGATTTTGTACAGTAAGATCTTAAGTGTTTCCCTTGCTATCTGTGCGTTTTGTTTACGTGTTCTGTTCTTTGTTTATATACCAAATTCTTAGCTGCCAAATAACACAAATAAAACTATTTTTCATATGCAAATGAACAATTTATTGTTTTAAAGAAGCAAAAGAAAAATAAATCCACACTACTAATGTGAACAGCACTGTAGAAGTGTGAATGCCAGGATAAATTTCTTCTAAAATAAATTTTTTCTTTAGATTGATAGGTTAGGAGAACAGAAGATTACTGTTCCCCTTCATACAGGTGTTGCTGGGAAATGGCTGTTGTAATAATTATTCCCATTTTGCAGGCAAGAACAGCAGGACACCTGGCTTGACTTTGGCCTCAGGAAAAATTACTACAAAGAGACAGGTTTTCTGCCTGTGGCAGTGACATTCTCATTTTTTCTTGCAGTTCTTCTGGAGTTATTTGCTAGTTGTCTGTGGGCTCTGCTTACATGGTTACTCTTAAAAAACACTTCATCTGCTTGTCCTCACTGTCCACCCACCTCTCCTCTGCCTCCTTGAACCAAGGGTGAGATTCCCCCACAGATCACCACAGGGAAATTGAAGGCTTAGGGATGCTGTCACTGGCTGTGTCTACAGGCTATTTCCCGAAATGATGATGCTTTCCAGTATCACTGCTGTTGCCTGACTACTTTCATCTGCGCTTTTTGTGGCCATGCAAGTTAAGACTATTGGTAATGCTTGAGGGGCTCACATGAACGCGGGTAAGATATGATAAGGCTGACAGCCTTATATTCTGCTTTTTACTGTCATTTCTAAGCATCCAAGGTAAACCGAAGAAGCAAATCACAGCTCTAGTCCTGAAAAAATTGCAACCACAAAACCCAATCCAAAACTGACCTGGCTGTTGGAAATAATGTCATTGATTCTGGATCTGGGCCTTATGCTTAATGCCAAGCGTGCTAGCCCTATGTGGTTTTGATCAGGTAAAACAAACTCGAGGAAGCGCCAATATGTTACTTGGTTTATTTTTAGAAAGGTGTTGCAGTGCAGGAGCTCAATAACTAGTTCAAAGATGCCTTTTGAACACGTGTTGGTGACCATTTAGAATGTACTAAACTGCCTGGGTGGGCATTTGTTCTGATTTGTTGCAACTTAAAAAGATGAATTCCTGCATGTGTCAGATATATGTCTGCTCTCCCCCTAACATCTGTACTGGCAGTAGCAGACAGAGATCAACCAAGCAGATCATGTCATGGTCTCTTTCTTTCCTATCTTAAAATCAGTGGTTAAAAGCTAAACACAGTTTCAATGATTGATTTAGATGACCTGCGCTGACAAATATATACATAAAAATTTGGCCTGATTTTCAGAAAAGGCTACCTAAATAGGATATTCTTTGAGAAACAGGTTTCTAAAAGCTCTGTTTTGATATCCAACCACCCTCTCATAATTAATCCAAAAAAATTTCTTACAGGCCAGGTATAAATTGTTTTCTTCTCCAGCAGAGTTACTCATGATGGATTAACTATAATGATATAATTATCTAAGGTTAAGGCAATTCTGTTTTACTGTTCAGTTAAATTATATTGCAAAACATAATATACCTTATAACATCTCAAAGTAGAAGTATATTAAACCAAGGATTTTACATTTCCAGTGTATTTTCCACATTTTGTCTATGTTCTCTTAATCTAGCATAATATAATTAGGAACCTCTGGGTTTGGTATTGTTTTATTTGACATATCAAATAGATGTTTTAATATTAATTTTAATACTACTGTTGTATCAATTTCTTCATTTCCTGCTGTGAAGAAACATGGGTTGGTCCACATGGCACCCAGGAAACCTCTGTGCACAAAACTGGATAATCAAAATGACAACAAAAAAAAAAAAGTTGATACTTGGAAAATAGGCTGAAGCTTGCAGCTGTGCAGCAGGGAAACACAAAATTCATTAAGTAGCTAATGAGCTCAGTGGTTTCAAGTGTGGAGGAGGAATGGCTTTGTTTTATTGAGGTTGGAGCCTTGGCAGTGAAAGAGAGGGGGAGGTGACTTTATAAGAAACATTCAAATGTTCTGAAATCGTGGCTTTCTCCTGGCTCAGCTGGGGAAAGAAGCCTGTAACAGTTGTAAGAAAATTACTAACTGCACTGCTTTGTATTGGAAAATATAGAAAGCAAGAGATGGGCAGCTCTGAAAACTGCCCCACACTAATCACACTGCAAGAATCACCAGGATTTAGTTCCTGTAAAGGGCCATGTGTGTAGTTTGGTTCATTCTTCTGTCTGGGTATGTGAACTTAAGCAGTTCAAATACTTCTGTGTGTATGCAGAAATCCTGAGCAGGATTAAAGTAAATTGAGCTGGTGGGTATTGTTAGTTGAAGTTTTTTCACGGAAACTCCAGTGCTTGGGCTGAGCCAGGGTCACGGTAACACCTGATGTTCCTTCAAGCCTGCTTGTAACAGCTATCTTGGCTTATGCATATCTCTTTCCTAACACATATGGCATCAAAATAGCTTCAAACCTGAGGGCAAGTAGTGTGTTGTCTGGCTGTGATAGATGCTGGTGGTGATACAGGCCTGATGTGAGTCAGATGCTAATCACGGAGCATTCTGCATTTCCAAAGATGCTGGCTGTAGCTTAGCGTGCAGAGAATGGACTGTGTTCTATGTAGCCTCTACTTACAGTTTCAAACAGATGAGCAGGATGATGGGATTAAAGACTTTGGATCTTATTAAAGGCCAAGGCTGGGGCTGAGGTTTTGATTCACACCTGTTCCTGGGATACAATGGGGAGAGAGCAAGAGGTAATCTGTGCATTTCCCAGTGCCGGCTATACCTGAAGGGACCCAAATCATTTGAGTCCCAGCTCAGCCATGCTGAGTCTGATGGAAAGCGCCTGTGAGCAGCATTGATTGGACTAACCTTCTCCACCTGCCAGCTGTGGGTGTGCTGGTACTTCTCCAGTGCCTACAGTGCTTGCCATGAACTGCCACCCTGGTGTCAGCAGGCAGTGGCTGTGACATGCTTTCTGCTTAAGAATAGCAGAAACCTTCTTCACTTTACATAAAAATAAAAACCAAATGAAGCAGCTGAGTAGCACATAATCCTGATAGTATAAAGCTGGCAGGAGAGGCAGAGCTTTCACTCTTTTCTTGTAGACGCCAACATGGGCTGTACTTCGATGAGGTGGGAATGAGACGTGATCGATGTGCAATTCAGTATTTCAGCATTGCCTGGCTTCCAAAGGCAGCGAGTTCAATTGATTTCTGTGTCAAAAGCATGCCAGTGCGAAAATGGGGCTTGGAATGAGATTTTTCAAGAATTCTTGGGTCATAGTTAAAACCAGATTTTTGAGAGACTCAATACAAAACCTTGGATCTTAAGTCTGGTTATCCCTTTAGTACCCCTGTGGAAGCCGATCTACTTTGAAAAATAGTTCCTGGACCATTCTTAATATCACAGTAAATTCACCTGTCGAAATCTATCTAAATAGTTTTAACTTGGTTTTTTTGAGCCTCTGGCTTGCACTAGTTTTCTTAGGCATCAGGTGGATAGGAATATTTTTTATTTATTTTAAATAAAATGCAATTATGTAATTTCAATACAGGAGCTGAGAGCATAAGAAAAACACCCAATATCATGAGGCGGGTGACTAATGTTGGCAACACCAGCAATACTGATAGATATTAGAAGATAAAGGAGAGCAGATGGTGTTTCATGATTTTTTGAGTGTTTTGCTTATCTTGGTCTCTGTAATCTAGCCCTTTGAAAAAAGTTACCTGAATTTTAACTTTTTCCTTCTCTCACAAACTAGAAGTGAGAATAATCATCATTTTTTCGAAGTAGGGACTGTATTATGGTCACATCTGGTAATGTCACAGCATGGTACCTAAAGTGTCTCTGCATGCGTACAAAGATTTGTTTGGATTTGGAAGGCACTGCTTTTTATCAGCAGTGAACATTTTATTTTCAATTTTCCCTGAAATACTTTCCAAAGAAGACAGAAATTGTAAGTAAACATGACATGCTCTCGACTTTGAAATCTTAGCAAACCTCTGGGGTTATTTGGCTTTGTAGATGTGCAAAGCTTATCACTCCACATTACAAATGAACCTCAAGAAACTTCCTGGGACATGGAGAGGTTGTCCAGGGAATGGAGTAGGAGCCAAATGCTGCTGTGCAGTTTGTAAAGGGCAAGAAACAAGGGGCATTTTTTGCTTGTGAACTTTACAGTCTGAAATAGGCTCTTTCTCAGCAGTCATGTGGCACTGTGAGAAAACAACTACACAGTGTCATAATCGATAGGAAAGGAAGGAATTGTTGTTGAAGTGCTGGCAGATCTATACTATCCCCATCCTGGTAAATGCAGAGTTGAATTTGTCACTGAATGTATGGAAAGCTTGAAGAGATTCTGTGTGTACCATGAGAGGTTATGATACATGTCTGAGGAAAGATTATATTTAGAAGGCAGAGCAATAGTGGTGTAGCACTCTGAGGAACTTCATACCAACATCAACACAGCTTTTATAGTTAAAAAAAAAGTTTAAGGCAGTTTTTCAGAGTACGCCATACTGGTGAAAGAACTGTATAACGAGAGTTGGTGCTGGTATAGACGTATCAGTAAAGACAAACTGGTATCATGATCCCATTGTGTAGAACTAATCCAGCAAAACTTTCCAGTGAAAATGGTCTGGGGTTTCTGCAGGGTGAGTTCACTCAGTGTTTTGGCAAGCTCAGCAGCTAGAGTTCATTACTCTGACTCCCATGAAGTAAGACAACTAATATTTTGGTTAACTATGGTCTATTGGGCAGTGTCAGAGGGCCGTGACTAAAGAAAAGAAACGTATTGTGGAAGGCGATAAAAACTTGTTTTATTTGAATTGGAAAGGGCCTTCAGTATTTTGATAAGTACTGTTACCATGCTGAGACACTTGAACACCTACTGGATAGTTTACTGCCGTTGCAAGTCTTGGCCTTGGAGGAGTGCTCCTACCCAAGCACAGTGAGATGAGGACAGCAAGGTCCTCACTGAGGGGCCATCTGCCAGAGGAGCTGTGACTTTGAGAGGCAGGCAGCACATGGCTGCTGGGTTTGGGGTTTGTGATCCTAAAGCATGAAATAATCAGAAGCAAAAGGGGAAACACAATGTATTTCAGGCAGAAAAGCAAAGCCGCCTGAGACATGAGCTCAGCTGGGCTGAGAGTTTTGTCAGCTGTGGGCTGTACCTTGCTGCGACGAGCTCGGGTCTTGGGCTGTTGTCTGACAGCAGAATGTATCGCTCGTATGTAGCATGTGTAAAGGTAGCTTGTTTTCTGTGCTCAGCCACCTCTGTGCCAGAAAGGTATTTATTTAGGCAGGCAAGAGGAGGAATGAATGCTTCCTTTAGGCTAGCTACAGACACTTGCTCTGTGGAAGGAAGTGAAAGAGTGGCGTTTCCAGGACACAAGTGCTAGGGAATTACCCTCTTAGCCTGGTATATCCACTAATAGTGGTGTTACGGCCTATTGGGGTTGGATCTGGCAGCTGCAGTCAGGAAAGCAGCTTTGCCCTTCCTTTGTGGCAAGAGCCATACGTAAAAATCTGTGCCTTTAGCCTGGCTGAAGCAGACCGCTTGAACTGAAGTTAACCAACTCTGGGGGCATCAGTGTTCCAAAAGATGCAAACAACCTTTTTCAGTTGTTTCCTGTGCTAATTTGTTGATTTTTTTTTTATTTTATA
>NW_010264980.1:37437-43607 GCF_000690775.1 Eurypyga helias | reverse complement strand
TGAGTCAAAGTTCTTTGTTTCACCCTCACTGAGCTGATTCCTTTCCCAGCTTGGGGCAGTGACTGGAAGTGACTTACAAGAAGCACTCCCTCCTGGGTACACAGTTTCCCTGGAGTTTTTCCTCTGTACACACCACCACAGTGACAAAGTAACTCAGAGAGAGGTTACCTAGTGCAGCTTAACACCTGAGTGCTGCAGTTCTGCTCATCAAAGTAGCACATATTTTGGAAATCCTAAATGCCAGGTGGAGACTGGAAAGGATGACCTGTGACATGTGCCTCTTAAGTTCTGATTACTGCAAGTGACAAAAATGCTCTGAGGACTGTGCAAATAGCAAAACTACTCCCCCAATGGTTCTACTTTGTGTCACTGTCCCACCCTAACTAATTTTTAGGTGGGAGAATTTTTTTATATTTTGATGTTCAGGAAGCCATCTTTACCAGAAGGACAGTAACTTGTGTATCCTCCTGATATCCACACTGACAGCCAATCCCTAATTTAGTTCAGAGATTCAATCAATATTTTGCATGATGTGGTGTGCTGCTTTGAGTTTTGATAAGCAAAAAATTGCCTTTTGAATCACTTCTTAGGTATGGAGTATAAAACCGCCATATCATTTATTGTTTCATTTTGATAAGCAACTGTGCTTGAATTAGTCATTGATTAAGTAGAGCCTTTGTCTCAGATTACAATAGAAGCTTGATTGTTACTCCTTTAAAACAGTAGCTGCAACAATCAAATCAGCTCTTTCATTCCTGTGAATTCCAATATGATTTGGTATCCAAGACAAACAAACCATGACTAATTTTCTGGTGTTTTAAATTATTGTATTTCTTTTGTTGTATGTACTGTGGAGACTCCTATTTCTGTGTTATTACAGAACCACTTACCAGGTAAAAGCTCTTCTTTCTCAAGTGTTAGATTTGTAAATCACCTGAAAATTAGAGCCACTGTAGAAAAAAATGTACTATAAACCTATGGCATCCTGCTAAGAGTGTCCCATAGGCACACATATCAAGGTGTTTCCCATACTTGAAAATGTATGTACAGTGTAAGTGTAAAAGAATAAAAACTTCCGTATCCACCAGTGTATGTAAATTATTTTTGTTACTGCTGTAATTATGTATGTATGTAACTATACTTTTATTTTCAACTGCATTTATGTAAGGGTTTAATAAATGTTATTAGAAATACGTTAATACAAATATTTATATGATGAAAAAGGAACACTAGCTTTTGGTTGGTGTGTAACCGGAAAAGCTCATCAATAGTGAAAGGTAGTTTGGAAAAGTAGGTCCCAATTTAAGTTAAGGTAGAAAGCCTTTCTTTTTACATTTTTATTAGAGAGGTGTTTACATGAAAACAAGTTCTATCTTTTAATTCTCGCAAATTCAACCGGTTTTGATACTTTTTTCTAATGCAAGTCATGGCCTGTCTCTGACATCAAAATTAGTTGCTGTGAAAATGATTATCATATCAAAAACAGGATTATGACCTCAGGTGAGGAATAATCAGGAGGAGCAGATGAACTCTTCTGGCTATGAGATACCATCAGATGGGCACGAGAAAGCTTTGAAAAATGCTTTTATATGTTTTTAAGATGATAAGGTTTAATTGAAGATCCATCGATCTGTTTGTCTTCTCCTGGAAAGGATGATTATCTTCAGATGTTCCATGACTACAGTGTAAAAGTCTCCCAGATGGAAGGTAACTTGAACAAAAACATCTTAAAAGAGGTAGAGAGAGGGAATAATACTTTCTGCCAGAAAGCACTGTATGAGGAAATTTTTACACAATGTAAATCAAATACTGTTCTTACTGGAGTGGAAAATGTACTTGACCTTCTGCAGCTGTTTGATCATTGGGTATCTTGAGTACAAATTTTTGTGTATCTGCAAGCTAAATCAACCACCCAAAAGGACTATTGCAGGGACCAAGACTTTGGGTGGATTACTAACACTCACTGAAGAGCTCTAAATCAATACAGATTATGAAGACAGAAAAATATATTCTGCTCTGCAAAGAATTCCATATTTTTTATATTGTTTATTACATAGAAGAAATTAAATTTCTTTATTCCCTTCCTAGAATTCTGAAATTTCACTACTCAAGAACTATTTATGTCTGTCTGTGCAATTGCTATCAGGCACTCAAGATCCTAGAGCATCTTAACGCTTCTAGTGTTTATTTCTCTTAATGGCATATTGAGAACCTTTCAAATTCTAAACTAAGCTACTTAATGGTGAAAGGACTAAAAATAATGGAGTAATGAATACTAAAGAAGAGTTGGGAATGGAAGACTGAAGTTGAGCCTGGGAAGAAGGGTAGGGTGGGAAGAAGGTTGTTTTGAGTTTTGTTTTTTTGTTTGGTTTGGGGTTTGTTTGTTTTGTTTGGGTTTTTTTCTTTGTTTCTCACCATCCTATTTTATTTTATTTTTTTTAATTGACAATAAATTAAATTAATTTTCCTGAAGTCAAGTCTATTCTGCTCATGACAGTAACTAGTAAGTCACCTCCCTGTCTTTATCTCGACACGGGATCTTTTTAATTTGTTTTCTCCTCCTGTCCTGTTGAGGAGCTGGAGTAATAGAGCAGCTCATAGGATATCTGGCAGCCTGCCAAGCTCAACATACCATGTTCAGCTAATCAGCCTGAAAAAAATAGGTACTGCTTAAACACTTTGGATCACTAGGATATTGTATGACTATTGTATGGGTCTTACCACAGACTAATACACCTGTTTTATTTTTCTCACCTCTGACTCATTTAGAGAACACAAGTGAGGTATTGTCATATGTGAAACCATTTGGATCCTTTGAGAAAGAGGGAAAGAAGGTGATAGGAGAAAGAGAATGAGAAAGAGAGAGGAAGAACGAAAGAAGAGAGGGAACCTGACTGTTGTTCCCTTTATTTTGAGGGCTGAAGGGGAGATCCTCTTGCCTAAACCTCGACATCTGGTGTCATTCAAGGCCACCCATTACTCCTACATTAGTGCATGTGGCCTCTGACCACTACTTCAGAAAGGGATGCTTGCCTTATTTCTGCCACCCTTGTCTAGCTGTCCTGAACACCCTGTGTAATCTCAAATGACCCTGGGTACACACATGTATTCAACCAAATCATGACCCACTCTTTATTTACTCTAATGGGAACGTAAGCACCTAGAACAAATTTCTATATCTTAACCTCCAACTGAGTCCCAATCCTAAGTTTAGCTACATTAGTCTCTAACTGAATTCTGCTTTCATTAATCTACTGTAGCTTTCTGGACACTAGCCAGATTCAGTCCAGAAACCGTTTGCTGCATTACTGGGCCACTAAATCTCCTCAATCCCAGCTGGGGAAATAGATTATTTCCCTACTGTAGCTCTCATTCTTTTCTTCCTTTTCAGCTGTGTGGCTATAGGCATTGCTGTAAATAGCTGTCTTGGCTCAGGGTCAGGACAACACAGCAAATTAGATGCACACATCCAGACCCCTCACTATGCGGACAGAGTGAAAGTGTGCCTCGCTGCACTTATGCATGTGCTCATCAGCAAAATCAAAAGAGAAAATGTTTTGATTCTGACACTGAGGTACAATGGAATAAAAATATAGGCATCCCTTTTTTTCCATTTCAGAGTTAAAAATCCTTCCTTGCTCTTGTAAGGAAAACTTGCTATATTCAGCAGACTGTCATATATTTTAAGAGATGTTTTTTGGCAAAACCAGTAAGAGCTAAAGAATGGAAATAATTTATCAGAATATCAACAGAAATCTTGTTTCCATCATTATAAGCTTAGACTTGGAACAATCTATTTTCAACAAGATAGTTCCTCAGAATCATTATCTATTAATTTTAAAATATGAAATAGAATGCCTCACCGCATAATATATTAGATGAACTGTATATTTGGAAAAAGAATGAGGAATATAAATAAATATATTAAATCTAAAACTGAAATAATAATTTATATGTTTCTAAAAATATAGTATGCAGACACATCCAATGAAATCAAAATGCGTAGGGAACCATGATATGGCAGGTGCCATTATCCTTTCTTACCCATCATTTCAGCTTCTGGCTTGTATGAGGAGTCATGTCTGTGAACCTTGCTGAGAAAAAAACAAATAAACAAACAAACTTCCCCCCCCCCGCTTATTTTATTGCTGTTGCATTCAGAAAGGAGCTAGTTAAATCCTATTTCTTCTAGTACCTCTATCATCAGTAGAATTGTACCTAAACTGTAATTTACATGGCCATTCCATTACTCACCAGAAAGAAGAGTATAGCTTAGGCCATGCTGAGGGGAACAATAGGAGCAAATGTTGTTACACAACCACAAGAGAAAGTGCAGTTTGTCTTCACATCTTTTATGATGGTATTGTATCTCAAGAAGGGTTGAGATTACAAATCTCTTGTTATCTCTGGTTGATTTTTCTAAACTTTCTGTTAGTGGGAAATAAGCGTTTTGAATGAATTTAAACTCAACACAACAACACACTTTTATAAACAGTTTTCTGATCCTAGCTGAGAGGGACAAAAAACTTACTTGCTGTTATCTTGCATGGCCATTAGCAAATTAGCTGAATATAGGAGCTATGTTTGCAGCATCTTCAGTCTCCTACTACTGCCCCATCAGTGTCTCTGCTAAGTTCACTGAAGGACAATAAATGGACTTGCCCAATATGTGCCAAATTATTCACAGTATTCCAGAACTTCCTTTATACCCTCTTAAGCAGTTTGAGATAGTTTGTCATCTGCTGAGACAATACTGCTACAAAACCTTAAAGTAACTAAGATGATTGAAAGAATGTGTATTTATAAGTAACCCTAGAATTTTAGTCATACTCATGATCATGCTCCAAATCCAGTTTTGAACTTTCAGCTGCAAAGAGTTCACCCAAACTTTCCTTGAGGCACTTGAAGAGTGTGGGGAGAAAGACAGAGAGATCACACGGGCAGCCATAGAGCAGAACTGAGGAGCTCTGCTATCTTGTGCGATGTAGCTGTCCTGGAGCAGCTGGAAAGCTGGGATCTTTTTTTCTGAGGGTGTAGAGGAGGTGGGTGTAGTTCAGAGCTTGTGCTTAATCTCTTGTTGCTGCAGCTGCACTTCTACCAGTGCTGTTTAAAACTAGTGCAGGGATGCCCACATAAACATACAACAGCAAACGTGTAAGCAACCAAAAAGCTTTTGGAGTTTTACAAGACATAAATAATACACTTTTATTTTTCAGATATATGTTAATAATAACATTCTTGTCCATTTATGTCCCATCATGGTCCCCATTTTCAGCAACTTGTTTCTCTTTGACTTACAGTTGTTTTGATAATGGTGTGTGGAAGTAATTTAACTGCAGACCATTCACTATTTGTGGGGATAGCCAGAAAGGTGCTGGCACACAGCTTAATTGAAGAATATTTGTGCCTGTTCTCTTTTAATTTGTATTTTTTCTTTTTTAAAAAATGACAATCAACCAAACCTCTAGGTTTTTCTGGGGGGGGGGAGGGGGGTGTGGTGTAGAAAAGTTAGGAATTCAACTGTGTTCCTGTTTGGAAATTACCAAACCTACAATATTATAATTTTCACTCCTAAATATGTTATTTGTTCTCAGTATTTTAAGTTTAGGGATGACGATGAATCCAACTGCAAAGAATTGTCTTGGAATTATACATATGTAACACAGGCAAGGCAAGGCGAGGCGTGGCGAGGCAAGGCGAGGCGAGGAGAGAAACTGTCATTTCTTCCTATTTTCTTGCCCAGTTTGTCATTTTTCTATGCTGCGATATCAGATATACCTTCGATTCAATTATGAAGAAAGACATTTTAACTTGTTTGTCTCTACATATGAGTTGTGCATTTAAGTCCAAGAATAGAATGTGGCCCTAGTTTCCAATTTCAGACCTCTAATTTTATTCCTGACTTTTTATCTTAACTTAGAATCCATCATACCAAACCTAATATTTGAGTAAAACTTATGCCAATATGTTCATTTTGCTCTCATAACTGTTGAACCTCTGCTCTCAATGTTTTATGTTCCATTAAGTCTGTTATTAAATATGACCTTCTAGCTTTATTTGGAGGCTCTTTTCCTATTTTTAATAACTATATTCTATTCTTCGTTCCCCTAAGAAATTGAATGTTTATTACTATTCTTTACTAGCAGACAACTTAAAATATTTTAGTAATT
>NW_010264980.1:29263-37427 GCF_000690775.1 Eurypyga helias | reverse complement strand
GCTATTTATAAAAATGCATCAGTTTTACCAAATAAATCATTATGACTGTCTCAGCATGTGTTGTCCTATAAATAGAACAGAGCTTTTCCTCAAGTTTTCTAGCATTCTTCCTTTTCTAGAGTTCACCTTAAAATATGGTTTGTAATTACCATTTTGTCTTTTTTTGTTTAAATAATTCGATTAAAGCAAAAGATTATTTAGAATCTAGAATTCATCCACTCCCTGAGCTGTTACATTCTAATTATAAATACTGTTCACGAGTTCATCCACTCCTTACAAACAAAATAAAATAAGCAAAACTGAAACTTACTATCACATTACAAGATGACAATCATGTAAAGGAATAGTGCAAGTAGAGAGGGATATAATCAAAAGGACTGAAAAAAATGCTTCCATTTATAATACACATAAAAAATTAATAATAAAAATATTGGAACTAAGGAAGAAGCAAAAAGAAAGGAAAGATGCATAACAGAAAATATTGAATGATAAAAAGAAGAGTTCTTTCTGGTTTAATCTTTCTAGGAAAAGGGAACTGTGTAAGATTCAGTAAGTTAATTTAAAAATTGAGTAGAAATTTAGGGCACAGTCCAGAAAGAAGAGTTATTATGATTTACATAGACATTCTTGCAAATAAGCTTGGATCCTGCTCACCAGGTTGTCAAAGTGGAATCTAATTCAGCGCACATTAAATATTGAATGCAGGATCATGGGCAGTTTTGCAGGCAGTGTTGAATATTATTTTTCCAGGACATTTTTTTTTTCAATATCTAATATAAAATAGCTAATATAAACCTGATTTATCCACTAAATTGCACATAACTGAAGCTGAGATTATTAAAATCAGTTACAGTCTTATCTTCAGGTACACAGTAGACATATCAAAAACACCTCAATCCTGACAAGCACAATATTCACAAATATTCACAAATTACTTATAATCGTTGTTTCCACACCTTTTTTTTTCACAGATTTTTTTTTTCCTTGGACATTTTGGCTAAGTTTGCAAACATATTGAATTACTATCAGACATATTGAAATAAATATTCACAATAAAAATACAGATTTAGCTAAAACTGTGACGTAATACAACTGGCAGATGAGTAAAAGCAAGGGAGATAAAGCTTACATTATAAACCCACAAACTTTCAAATGCTAGTCTATCGAAGAAAAATTGTTAAATATGCATTGTTTTGCCCCAGTCACAGTAACTGTTTATGTACAGTGGCTGAGCAAGCTATTGTTCATTTTGCTCTGATAAAGACATCAGAAACCAAAATCCTATAAGAGAAAAGTTCAAAGTCATGTGATTTATCTCAGATACTTGGGTCTTGGGTTTTGGATATCTGATGAATGCAATGATGTCTGGACATGAATTAATTGAAATGCTGATTAAGGAAGTTGTTAGTCTAACAGTGTGTAATATCTTTGCATTAAATAAAGAAGAAAACTTTGCCTACCTTTATATGCATACGGGAGTAAATATTAAACTTAATACATTCCAAATGTGAATAAAAGGAAAGTTATTTTATTGATCTGTGTAGCACCTAAAGAATTTGGGAGCCTTTATTTAATATTGCCTTTCATAGTGTTGTTCTAGTCAACAGAAGGAAAGTTGAAAATAAGAATAATCTCACTTATATCTGTTTTGGTTTTAAATTTTTATGATCTGTGATGTTACTGAGTCAAATTCAGACACCTTCCCCATATCTAAAGTGAGTGAGTTAATCCAAGTTGAAGATCAAATTTTCTAACTGATAAGAACATGGATTTTTTTATCATACTTCTGTGTGTTTATGCAGGCAAAATAAGGCCACATATGTGAGGTAGTCACAGTAATGGAGGCCCTATCAAAATTTTGACATTAGAACAGAATTGTTTCCTGATTAATATTAATCTGCTTTTGCTCTGTGTCTCAAGAGCACACAGAATCATAAAAATTCTCCTCCATCCCCAGATTATAACTTTTTTGGTTTTTTTGTTCTCTTTGTTTCAAGCAGCTAACACTAGCTGGGAAACAATTTATAGTATAATTCTCTCTTTTTAATTATTGAAATAATCGAAGCTCTCAATTTTACAGCCAACTTATTAGTCTCTGCAAGAGCTAAATTGTATTTGCAAACATACAGCAAGTAAATCTTTGGCGACTTTTAATGATCTTATAAGGGGAATCTTTTCAAAAGGCAATATCCTGAACAGTAGAAGACCAAAAATTATAATGTGTAATTTGACATAAAAAAAGTAATTCTGGAGAACTTTGCACAGACTTTTTCCAGACATAATTGTAATTAATTGTCTGAGTTGTTATTACAAAGTATGTCCCGATTTTCTCTTTTTTCTTTTTTTTTTTTTTTTCCCTATTCTCTATGGACTTACTCTTGCTTTTATAGAAACAAATGGGTTTGCCATTCAGTGGAGCTGGACTATATTGAAGTAGATGAGTGTTTTGTCTATAAGTACCTGCTTAAATAGTTGTTCATTAATTCCTCATGAAATATTAGAGTTTACAGTGTCTACCTTTCCTCTTTTTTTTTTTCCAAAAGAACCTGTTCAAATTCAGTCTATTCCCTTCCATCATCTGTAAAATCTACTGTATTGTCTACTTAAAATGTGGTAAGTGCAGGAGTTGTATGTATATGAAGAGAAGGATTCATAGGGATTTCAGTAAAAGGAAAGGTTCAGGAGTTGGCTGGGACAAAAGTGGGTTAAGGTATTCCAAAATACATTATTTAGATTTGCTGGATGAAAAGGAAAAGAGCTTAATTGATTCATTAACAAGTCAGATGCTGTTCGGTATCTGAACAGGTGGAGATGAGCAAAATCAAAGATATAGTTCTGATGTTTCTAGTAGATCATGAATGACTGAAAAAATTTTCCTTAAAACATAAAGAAAATTCTCAAAATGGAATGAGAGCAGGTCTCCTGAAATCTGGATTGAACAAGGATTTGGACTGTATACTCTGCTTTGTATCAGTCTCAGCCATGTTAATATAGTTACAGCTTAGTTAAATTGTGTTGCACTCACCTCTGCCTTTCATCATGTGTTGCCAGGTACATGTGGTTTCTGCAGCCTGAACCATTGCTTTGTATGTATTGTTTTAGCTGTGAAACTTCTATAATGACCAGGAGATCAGATTCTTGTATAGTTTTTCGTTATTTGTATATATTTGTATCTTACATTCTTGACTGCATGATAAATCCTGAGCAAAATTTTTACATACTAAGGTCTTCAGATTAATAATGTTTTTGTACTACCTTATCAGTCATATAGTAACTACTTCCTACTGCTTTGGAAATTTTTACTTTAAACGCTTTTGAACCTGAGGTGTGTTTACAAACTAAAGTCTTCTTTTTCTGGAAATAAGTGACTACTACAACAGATTTTAATGGATCATTTTGAGATAATATTCTAGCTTTTAGAAAAAGTGGATATTTACAATAAAAGTCTTCATTTATTCAGATTTCTGAATTTCAGGAATGGAAGCTGTCACAGCAAGTTGCAGCTTAGTAATAGCCGCTGTCAACTGTGCATTTTACACATACATATGGCTGACTGAGTAGTGATGTAGTGATATAAACTGCTTAAGCAGAGGAACTATTTAAACTTGCAAAGCATAGGGGGAAATAACCTCTGAAATAAGATGAGAAGGCGGCAGTGACAAGAGATTGGAGGTACTAAGATGTTAACCCCAACGAAAGCATTTATGTGTCTATCTTTCCTTGAGGCATGTGACCATAATTATTAAAGACATTCTGTCTGAAATCTGTCCTACGAAAATCTGTCTTAGATTTGTCCTTTCTCCTTTTCCAGCTAACTTTCGTTCCTAAAACAAGTTTTGTTCCTAAAAATTTAATTCATCTTGAGTTTAAGGGATTTGGTTTAAACTAATTCTCAGATGTCTCAAGGATTTCAGAACTGAGTGTACAGTTCTTGCCATGACTTCAAAAGGCCAGTAGAAGAAATTTTTAATGCTTGAATATCATAAGACCCTGGCACTGACACAACATTCATTACTTAGTTTATGTTTTGTTTGGCTTAATCTGTATTTCATATGATTTATTACTAGAGTTTATTAACATGGGAGTTGTGGTAACACAGCTTTATTGTTGCTGGTATCAGGTGAGTATTCTACAAGGTATTGCTAATAACTGTAGCAGGTCTCCCTCTGTACTGTGCCAAACACCACAGTGTGTATTCTTGTCCTCGGGTATCTCAAGTAACCTCAGTCCACAGTTTGATTGATGACTGCCTGTTTATTATGTACTACACTACATATATTCTATACTGGATCCTGCCATGGGGAGTGTTGGTGCCTTAAAGTAGACCACAAGTGCCAACCCATGGATCAAGAAGCTGATGAAAATCATGAAGCTTTGTGCATCCGAACCTACAGATTGTCAACAAGGTGGAATAAACTTCCTAGGGAACACTGGGTAGTTCTACACAGACCGTTTCATATTCTCTCAGACTCATGCCTAAAAGAAACCCTTATTCACTAACTTTAGTGCTCTAGCACTAAAGATATTGAAGTCTGGGTTTTCTAGCATTTCTAGGAGAAATTAAGACTGCCTCCTTATGACATGCGGATGGAAGGAGAGCTGACTGCAGTTCTAATCCAGAGGTGTGGAAGAATTTCACCTAGATAGTTCTGAGATCTCACCTCCCGTTTTGCAGTAACAGCTAAAGACAACAAGCAGCACCTTTTAAATACCTTTCTTAATGTTCCTTATCACATGTACACTCTCAGATTGCTTTAAATTTTGCCCTGAAATCGCACAAGGGTGTTCAAACAAGAGCTTTCTCAAGTTACAGGAAAGACTGTAAAAAAACTATCTCTCTCAGCTTTTTGTTCTTATCCTAGTCTGATTGCAGTGCCTGCTTTGTCTCTGAAAAATGTTTAGTCTGCACTAACTTACCAAAAGTAGTGCAAATTCGAAAAGACGCTGTGAGCCATCTAGAGAACAAAGCCAAAATTACCTGATGATGTAGGGGTTTAGGATTTGGTTTGGGTTTTTTTACAGTTTTCAGTGAAGTCTTAAGGTTATCTTTCTTAGGGTTACCAAGATGTAGTCACAGTAATTTGAAAAGCTAATTACACCTCTGAAAATTTGTCACTGAAAAGTAAAGCACTTAAAAAACTGCATGTGAGATGGGCAAGGGGTTTGGGGATTGTATTCTTGGACTGAGGTGCCTTCCTTCTTTAGCTGTCCAGAGCTGGTTTTGTATCTGGCGCCTTTTTCCTTTCAACATCTTGTAGGCGCTCATGAAATATCCCTGCTGGATTTAAGGTAACCACAGGGAATAGCATTTATTAAAGGACATACTTACACAGCACAGTGGGAAAGTTATTTTTTGTGGGAATGCATATTAGCCAAAATGAATAGAGAGAATACTGAGATTTTACTGTCACTGTTCTACTTATTCCTTCCACAGTTGCTATATGAAGGTGTTCTCAATGAGTCATTACCAAACTTCATTTATTTCTTGGCATACTCTCAGACAATCTCCTCTTCCTCTTCCCTACCACATCAGCCACTTTTGACTGCAGCCAGCCAGGTGGTTCACTGACTTAATAACTTATAAATTCAGCGTGCTTTATAGTTTCTGCAGAACACTCACTACCAACAGAATTTTCCCAGCTAGAGTAATAAAAGGGGTTACCTCAGGGTTTAAACAAATGTGAAGTGCGTTCTTAATGCAACCAATTTAATCAAACACATCACTGAGTTCTTTTAGTATATTATTTTCATTTAGCTCACATGAGACCTCCATTATACGTTTGATCAGTTTTAATTCTTCAGGAACTTTAATCCCTGGCACAGGCTAAGCCTCCACATTCAGAATGAGAAAATAGAATAATTCCTGTGTCCCTTTATATAGAGAAGGGTGGGCCTTCAACACATGAATGCTTTGTGCTTTCATTTACATGCATAGCATTTTTTTAAACTTTCCTGTACATGCAATGAAGAACCGAATTTGGATATGGCCATTATTTAGTTATCTAAGGCAAATGTCTACAGAAACTTGCAGCTGTAATTATTTGAATTTGTGACAATTTTTCTGTATATTGAATACTTCAGTTAAATTTATTATTCAAATACTCAAGTACATTTCTGGTAGTACAAAGGATTCCACAGTGTGCTTAACTGACAGGTTCACCATTTTCTTTCAAAATATTTGACAGTGTTTATATCTGAAGATCTGAATTCCTACTGAAATTTGTTTGTGAAGGAGTAACACAGCTTATGATGTTTAAAACTGGGTATAAATTGTGAAACTAAACCAACAGAAAACAGACAAATTTGAGTTAATATGTGTTGGGTATTTAAAGAGTGATATTTCTGTGTAGTCAGTTAATGAAGAGGTCAGAGAATCACACAGACCACACAGTGGCTGATTTATTTGAAACCTAGTAATAACAGAGGTCAGATGTTAAAAACAAAAATCAGTCGGGGAAATGTGTTTGTGTTTCAGGATAGATTCAAGGTCATTAGATTGTTCCTACTGAATGACAAACACTTCATTCTTGGATAATGTGAATCTTCTGAAAATTGAGAAATGTATATGCCTCTACAACTATTGACACATTGTTTAGATGATTGATTATTTTAATTTGTTTTGAAATTTAATACACATCTTTAAATATTCTTGGAGGCTTTAATTTGTTGTTATGTCTATTTTTGTATTGTGTAAAACATTGTTTCAAATCTATGTATCAGCTGTCACTAGTCACATAGTCATTTTGCATCTGTTTTCATCTGAAGTTCTGAAGCTCAAAGAATTTCATTGCAGCCTGACTGCTCAGACTGCCATGTCGTGCATAGATATACCTATGTTGACACTTCTTAATACATCATTGTTTAAGACAAACTGTATCTTATGAATTATTTATCAAGTGAGGAAACATGGTAAAATTTAGAGGTAACTCATTCTTTATAGATCTGATATAACTGTTCCCCATGAATTACATAAACTTTGAAAATGAAAAAGCTAATGGTAGCACATTACATGTCAGTGTAACTAACTTATACTTTAAAAAAGTCATAAACTCAGAAGTATGGGCTAGATAAGCAGACAGTGAGGTGGACTGGCAACTGGCTGAACTAGCAGGTTAAAGAGTTTTGAACAGTGACAAGAAGTCCAACTGGAAGCAATTCACTAGTGGAATATTCCAGGGGCCCATACTGGGGCCAATATCATTTAACACCTACCTTGATGACCTGGATGATGGGTACAAGTGCTCCCACACCAAGTTTGTAGAGGATACAAAACTAAGAGGAGTGGTTGATATACTAGAAGGGTGTTCCACCATTCAGAAGGACCTTGGCAGGCTGGAAAAGTAGGAGACCAGAAATCTCGTGAAGTTCAAGAAAGGGAAGTGTTAAGTCCTACACCTGGGGAAGAATAACTCCAGGCACCAGTACATGCTGGGGTCTGACTGGATGGAAAGCAACTTGCAGAAGATTTGCTCGTTCTAGTGGGTAAAAAGTTGATCATGAACAAGCAATGTGTTCCTGTGGCTGAGAAAACCAACAGCCTCCTGAGACACATTAGGAAGAGTAATGCCAAGAGGTCAAAGGAGGTGATCTTTCCCCATTGCTATGCCCTGGCATGTTGGTTTGAGACAGACTTGTTCTGCTTCACAGTGGCTACTATGAAGCTGTGTTTTGGATTTGCACAATCCAAAAGTATTGATATTGAGTATTGATAATGATGCTGGTGTTAGTTGTTGATAAGGAGTGTTTGTATCAAGTCAAGGACTTTTTCAGTTCCTGGTACTGCGCCTGTGTTCCAGACTTCTTTGTTACAAGAAGGTGGGAGGGGACATAACATGGCTGTATTTCAGTATTTAACTCCATAAACCACCACAATCAGTATATGGGTTGGGGTTGGGCCAGGGTTGGACTCTCTGGCTTTTGGTCGATCAGTGGGTGGTGAGCGGTCCTATCATTTGTTTTATTTTCATTACATATTATTAGTATTATAGATATCAATGTTTTATTCAATTTACTTTCAATTACTAAATTGTTCTTATCTCAACCCATTAGTTTGTCTTTTTCTCCAATTCTCCTTCTCCACTGGAAGAGGGGAGGGGGAGGTGAGTGAGTGGCTGTGTCGTACTTAGTTGCTGGCTGGGATTAAACCACAACACCTTGTAAGACA
>NW_010264980.1:0-29242 GCF_000690775.1 Eurypyga helias | reverse complement strand
AGTCCTGGACTTGCCAGTACAGGAGATACGTAGGCAAACTGGAGCAAGTCCAGTAAGAAAATTAAGTCATAAAGGTGATTATGGTATTGAAGCATCTGTCACAGGAAAAGACTGAGAGAACGGTGACTGTTTATCCCACAGAAGATGCAAGGAGATATTAGGAAAAGGTATAAATAACTGGCAGGACTGTATAAAGAAGACAGAGCCAGACTCTTTTCTGTGGTGCTGAGTGATAGAACGAAAAGTAATAGGTACACACTTTAACTGACAAGGTGCTGTCTGAACATCAGCAAACACTTTTTCACTGTGAGAGTGACTGCACTCTGGCACAGGCTGTCCAGAGGCTGTAGATTCTTCATCTTCAGAAATATTCAAAACTCAGCTGTACACAGCCCTGACCAGCCTGTTCTAGGTGTCCCTGCTTGAGCAGGGAGGTTGGACTAGGCAGTCTACAGAGGCTCCTTCCAACCTCAGCCATTCTATGATTTTGTGATAATGAAATTATGGGATGCATAGTAAATAGGAAAGTAGAAAAAAAATTTAGGAAATGGATGAGTTAAGCCTACTGACACCATTCATTCAGTATTTTTTTCCATTGAAAGACAGACACAAGATGGCATTTTTTCTGATCACTGTTAAGCTCTGCCCCACCTTATTAACAATAGTTTTCCTACCCACAAATTTATCTAAATGATAAAGAACACTTTGACAAAACAATAAAAGAAATAGTTTCTTGATCATAAGGGACAAGTGAAGTCAGCATAATGTAGCAAATTCCAATCCTTATTTTGGTTGCATGTCAATCCATTATTTAATTTGATTTGGTGGGATTTGGTTATTTTAATTATATTATTTCCTATGTTGCATGTTTCAAGCCAATGCATTCAATAGTGGAGGGAATGTTAATTCTAGCCAAATGCTTCTAAAACAATAGGGTTTTAAAATTTAGAGTACATACTCTTAAAATGTCATTGCATATTTTAAATATTTCCATACACACTTATGTGTTGTTGCAGTTTTAAAGCAATAAGGGCTGGAAAGAGCTGCTCCCCCAAATTAATATTATTTTAACAGACTTCCAGTAAGATATCCTGCTGACCACCCGATCTTCAGTTCTCAACAGTTCAAATCTTGAGTCCATCTTGATCTGAAGTGTTTGTCAGGCCTACCATATACCACATGAGTTGAGTCAACATTTTCAAAAATGAAGCTTCTCAGAAAACAGGTCTCTCTAAAATGCAAAAAGTGCTTTGAAGTAAAGGGTGAGAGGCAAAACTTAAAAAAAAACCAAACCAAAACAAAACAAAAAAACCCACCCAAAAAATAAAAATTATCAACAAAAAAAAAAAAACCAAAACCAAACCAATAAAACTGAAAGATGTTTAGGAGAGGCAAAGTAGACCAGTGAAGAATGGAGGGAAGCTACAAACAGAGAATAGGTAAGAGATGAAGAGGAAGACTGAAAGGAAGAAATATAAGGTAAGAAAGAAAGTATGGCAAAGTTCATACTGATTAGAAATACTAGATGTGATAGAAAATCAAGCAAAATAAACAATAACAAGTTCAAGAACTTATCCACTGAGTAAATCAAGACCAGTCTTCTGCTTTCAAAGATTTGTACTATAAAAAATAAGATACTGTCTAATATGTCATATTCCAGCCAGAAATGCCCTTTTCCTAAAAAAAAAAAAAAAAAAAATTGATATCTTTCCCATAAAAATATGAATTTTAGCTTTAAGAACAAAGGAATAGTATTGTGAGATACCAAGGACACATGGGAAAAAAAGGGAGAATAACTTCAGGAAGAGAAAGAAAAAGTGTAACAAGGAAGGTAGAAAGATGTGGTATTAATTCTCAAGATAAAATGCAAAATCACAAGTTAAGAGCTGCCCTCAAAAAGGATTTCTCTTTTTTTAACTTCTTTTCACTGACTGATCCATCTCCTCAATTTACCTGATGGTTTTCAGATTTGTTGAATATTCACAAAAAAATATTTCCAAACGATCTCTTTGCCAGTGTGTGGAGGAGTGAACACAAAGGAGAAGATGTAAAAATGCTGCAGGAAATGTGAACAAAAGAAATGGGGAGGAAGAGAGAGAAGGGGAACAAAGAATTCAGATTATCTACAGGCTAGGTGCGGGCAATGGAAGAACTGCAGTGTCAGTATTAATACCACTTGCCTTTTTGTTAAAATGCATATGCCATCATTTCTTTACATTCTTCTTGTTATCTAGTACTGTCCTGGAATTTAATCTACTAAGTATCTGGAGGAAAAAAGGCAAAATTCTGCTGTGATGTTACATCTAAAGTCACCTGTATTTAAAGAGGTAAACTGCTTCTGTATTTAGATGACCAATAATTCAGGATGTAAAACTAAAGTCCATCTATTATACTGAAAGATATGAGACAGATGAAAACTACAACAAAGGCAGAGTTTCTCACACACAATTGTCTGTCAAAGGGCAACTGTTTCATATTAAGAGAAACTGTAGTCTCGTTATAGAGTCTTTGGGCAAAGAGAGTAGAAGGGAATGTGTATATCATCATTCTTTGTAGTTCAACTAAATTCAGCTATTGGAGACACCCTGTATAACAGTACTTAAGCCAAATGTTGTGAAAAAGATGGCATTTTCACATTTCAGGTCTATAGCCGTTATACAAGGATGATTTTAGAGGCATTTCTAAACTTTCAAAGACAAAAAAAAGAAAATCACACCCTGTGGGTACATGAAATCCAGACCATTTGCAGCATCTATCAGATATACACCATTTTTCTGTCATGCATAAACAGGGAAAGCTGCAAAGACACATCTGTTATGGTTCTATGCTGCTACATCCTGATGGAGTTTCCAGTTCATTTTATCCAAAATTTTAGTCTTTTCTTGTAAATGATGCAGGAGAACCTATCATGTAGCAGCAGCTCCAATGGGTTTGTGAGGTAAATCCACAGAGCAAATTTCCTGCATGTTCCCTAGTGGATCTCTGGTTTCTTTCAGTAATTACTTTGCCTGTCAGTCACCACACAATTAAATAGCTACCTGGCTGTGGCAGCTTGAACCTTTGAATCTGACAGGAGGTGACTGGGGAAGTTAGCTTGGAAAAAAGGTTAAAAGAAACCACTCCAAATGCTACATCCATCATCAGTGGTCCTCTGCAGTTCTCACTGGAAGACAGCAGGAGATCAGGTATTGTGAGACTGTCACAGAGTTATGCAGGTTATTTTTAATGATATTTAATTTTAAGAATTATAAATGCAAATTACTGTCTGGGAAGAAGAAGATATTGTAATTCAACAGAGCTTCTAAGTAGGAAGATAAACTTAGCATAAAAAATAACATGTGAAAAAATCTTTATATGTCAAAAAACAAACAATTCCTAAAAAGTTTAAACAATAGTTTATATACATTTTTCAAGAAACCAAAGTCTCAGGAAAATAGAGATCTTACAAATAATGTAGAGGAGAAAGGAAAAGGGAATTTTCCTGGGAAATCTGTTTGGAAAACCATGCTCATGGACATACAGTTATTCCCAGCAAAACTGGAGGAAAAGCGATTCTCTTTCTGAATGACCGTACTTTCAATAAGTGATTCTGGTTTGGTCCTTGAGTCTCATTACTGAAATATACCTCAGGTAATGCCTAAGAAACAACTGGGACTAGAAAATACCTGATGTCAATCTCATTGAGCTCTCAATTTGCATTTTCTTGCTTTTATGTCTCTATTTTATAACTGCCTACTAATTTCTCAAAGTATTTGCTCCTTTGCCTTTCTAGAGTATGCTTATTCTCCTGCTAGATAAAATAAGATAAGCTCAGGTGTATTTAAAAAATCTCTTCTACTGCAGACCCAGATTAGTCTGAAACTTTTACATGGATTGTCTTTTTCAGAGAGTGACATACATTTTCTCAGTTACATGCATTCTCGCTTCCTCTCTCTTCTGCTTTCCATTTTGCCCAGAAACAAACCCGTGAATGCAAGTATGACTTGTCACTCTGAGTAGCCTCAGTTCATGTACACTTCAACACAAACATCAAACTGAAGTTGAAGCTGATATATACAATAATGAGCTAATGTTCTACTATTACCACATCCTAGAAGGGCTCAGTAACTTTTTCCACAGTAACTTGTCAAATATGAACTGTCCACAGCTACACTAAGATCCAAAATATATCCTCCTGGGTCTATTGCTTTATTTGTTCTGGTGTCATGATGACACGTCTAGAACTCACTTGTGGCTCAGTTTTCATTTTGTTTTATATTCTGGTATATAGTTCTCACTTATCTCGTATGGACAGGCTCAATTGTAACACCTTAAATTAGTCTTCAGTAACAGACATATACATGACACCCCCATTGTCTTACAAAGTCTGTAGAAATTACCAGAATCCAGTTCTTCTAAGCCCTATCCCTGTTTTCAGGGACAAAACCATAACTTTGCACTAGCAGGTACCAGTTCCGGCTCACATGCATTTGCAAATGGATGATCCTTTTATCCAGATCCATTAATGCAGGTGCTGCTGTAATAAGAATTTAGCAATCACTAGATTTTTTTAATAATTATTTTTAGGTTGAAGTTACTAAGGATTATATTTCAAACAGAAGAGCTTGACACTGATTTGCAAGGTATCGAGATGATATTGGAAAGTCTAGAATTTTTATTATTCTTGTTATAAAGCAAAGGAATATCTTCTAAAAAGAAGTCCTTAACTATAGGTTTCACTATCACCCACACAAAAGCAAACATTTTAAAAACCGCGATTACTAAGAAACATAGAGAAGAGGCATAACATACAGCATGGACCCAGTTTCAAGAGAAATGTGTAAATAAATATCTTTGTGCATGCAGGAACACTTAAGAATAAAGGCAAAAGGTCATCACAAAATGCAGATAACTTCACAGATATACTATTATAGAAATCTCAAAACTAAAATGATTGGAGTGTTTAACAGATTCCTATTTAAAATGCCATTGCACGTTCCACAGTCTTCATCATTATCTTCTAAGGCTTTCAATTCCCATAGAATTCACTGAACTTCTAACTATTTTTAACTTTGGAAACATTATCCTAAATGCATTTGTCAGTCCTAAACATCTCCGTCAAAAATGTAATTTGGTATATCTTCTGTCATATGCTAGAATATACATTTTTGTACTTATCTTACCAGAACACCTACAATAGATGATAAGCCAGTAAAACCAACGTAGTTTTATTTTATCTGCAGTTAATATCACACAATGAAACAGCATGAGAGAATGTTGAAAGGTTAACCTCTTAGTCTTCAGGTCGGCTTCTGTCCTCAGGTCTACTTTTCATGTGGCTGTAGAGGATCCAAATACTGTAGAATCTGAATGAAAATTGTGACTTTCCTAGTACTCTAGTCATCACATTCAAAGAACAGGGATTTTTTTCTTACTTTCTCTGTTTCCATTTGACTACACAGATCTTACATGAAAAATGTAAGTGGATTCTCTTTTCTTTTCAAGATCTACTTGCCATGTTTGTCTAACTTCATTATTGAACAGCTGGCATGGTTGTCTTTCAGAAAAGGGACATCTGAAAAGTCAAATGGGAAGTTTGACATTGTTTTAGTAGATTTTAAAATTTACATGGAAAAGCAAAATCTAAGAGTAGTAATAATATAGATTTAAAAAGCCTCAGCCACCCTAATAACTTGTATCCAAAATTCAGTGAGCTATCCATCAGTGATATAATTCTGATATATTTAACACTGCTTATTCTAATACCTTCAAAATATTACTTGTGGAAGTGGCTGTAGTACTTGCCGTTAATACTGCTTAATGCTTTGAGGGTATATCACCTAAATTACACAGCTAAAGTTAGGAGCCTAGGCCACTAATGGACACAGGCATCTTGCTTTATATTCTGGCTGTACACAGAATCCAAGCAGCTAGATTAAGTGCCTAAATATTATATGGTATGAATACTCCCTCCTTACCTTAACCTGCTTTAAACTCATGTTCTTAGTAGAGCTATGTCATAGTTTAATCATAGGAGTTGTGATTTTGATCCTCAGCTTCCTTTGTCTCAGGTTCAGAGGCTACAAATTGCTGGGTAACTTAAAATACACACAGATTTCACTTGGGCAAGAGAATGAATGAAAGAGCATCAGCAATTTAATTCATTATATTTAAAGACAATTTGTCTGATGAAATACAGAAAGGTCTAGTGGATCCCAAATATCCAATTTAAACAAACTGCTTAAAGTACTCACACACAGACATTCTTATGAAAGTGACAAAAACAGATCATAGTCCTGAATTTCTGTGATTTTGGTCCACCCTTATTCCTCTTCCAAAAGTTGAGTTGAAGCTCAGAGATACTAACTGAAAAAGTGCTGTTTCATGCAATGGCACTTCCATGCTGGTACATTTACTGGTATATTTTGCTTGAGTGTAACTGAAGTTGACTGTGTTTTGTTTCACCCCAAAAGGATTTTGTTAGTGTCAGTTTAGTAAAACAAAACCATGTGAATGGTCCTCCTATGCGTTCAAGCATTTCAACGGTATTCAGGTTTCCTGTATCAGAAGGCTTCATAGGAACTAGAGCATCTCTATTTTTTGACTGTCTTTGGGCTCAGATGGAGGGAAAGCCATGGAACCAGCAGCAAATCTGTGTTTAAGACTTTTAAAGAACCTATTCAAAGTTTCTTAAACACAATTGATTTGTTTGCTTTGATGATAGTTTCACTTGACTAACAAACTAAAGGACACGCATGGGTTTCCAAGGAAAATAAGGAGAGAATCATACCAACAAAATATCCCCACAATGTGCTGTCTCTTAATTAAAGTACAAGAAGCATCTAAACCTGGTATTGGGTCTATTCCCTTTAAACAGCTTGTTATATTGGCTGCTAATTGAATTACAACTATCAAAACATTTTGATACAATAAAACTTGGAGACAATTTAAAAGCACAGATAATGATCATGTAGAAAATATGAAACTTAAAACAGCTATCACAATATTTCATATGTATTTATTGCATGAAAAAGATAACAACAAAGCAATAAGAAAATAAGTGATTACAAAGTGGCTACTGTGATTTACATAGAAGCGAGGATCTATTTCTGAACAGTGCAGTAGTAAATTTAACAGGAAGGTACCAGAAAAAATTACTCAAAATTCTCTCCAGCATGATTTTTTTTTTTTTAACACAGTTCAAAACTGGACCCTAACTGCATACTTCATGGTTATTATTACAGCTGTTAAGTTTGTTGCTAACCATCTGGTGCAACTCTGGTGCACTACTAACTTCCATCACGAGAAATGTACTTTGGCCATAATAAATTCAGTGTATAAATTAACATAAGCATCTTCACTCTGGCACTGGTTCACAGGTTTCTGAGCATACCAAACTTTATACAGGTTTGCCCACTATTTTTTTGATGTTAGTTTGTGACTAGTTGCTTTCCTGAATATGGTCCTTTGGTAGACTAAAATGACTCTTTTTTTAGTCTGTTGTTTTTTTCACTATTTCCAAGTCAAAGCATACTGCTGAAAATTATACTTCCCTCAGAGAAAAGCAATTCACTCTTATCAAAGTAATTTAGTAGAAAAATCTGAGTGATCAAAATCAAAGTCAGAACTTGTTCTTCTGTATGTGAAGTTTTGCATTTAAATGTGGAGTTCTGTATTTATAAAGAACATGTGGTACATATGGAGCATTCATTTCATATCTTTATAAAACTGTATACAACATATGGAAAAGGTACTTTACTGGCAGAATTAAGCAACACTTTTTCTTAGGAACTTAAACTCCATTATATACTTAGAACTGAAATTGTGCTACTCTTAGCCTGGTAAACTAGACATGACTTGGCATAGAGATAGATGACATCAAGCAAGATGGAAGAAGGTTTCAAAAGTCTCATGAAGTTGCTTATTTTTCATTTGCATGCATTACAGAAGAATCTGGTGCAGTCACTGAAAGCAATTGTAATTCTTCCTTTGACTTTAATTGGGTGGAATTTCAGTGCCATGTTTATGTCGCTTGAAAGTAAGTTTCAGATAGGAAGATGTGTCACTGGAAGAGATGGAAAAATGCATCATTTGAAAGGAATTTTGAAGATAAGAAGGAACTTCTGAATAATTCAGGAAGGATTAAGATATTATTCCAGTAAAAATAAGAAGCTTGGAAAAAAGTATGATGAAGATTGTCCATAGAGAGTGGAATTAGGAACTTCAAACAGGTAAAGATGTGATGCTTAGTGACATATATAAGCAGTGCAAAACTGATATGTTAAAGCTATATTATCCAAACTATTTCTGATCTTGCTGTTATTCTTACCATGTACTTACATTAGTACTGAAGAGGACTTCTAGGGGAAGTGACTTACCTCATGGATCAAGACAACATTTTAAAATTTTGTATATCTCAAGAACTGCAATGAACTAGCCTGGCCTTGAAGATGGTCAGGGATGGGGCATCCACAACTTCTCCGGGCAACCTGATCCAGTGCCTCACCACTCTCTCTTTGAAGAACTTCTTCCTCATATCTATTCACATTCCCCACCAGCCCTTCCCTTTTGGTGAGAATAAGGTCCAGCATGGCACCTCTCCTTGTCAGTCTCCCTGTCACTTGGAGAAGGAATACAGTATGCAATATAAAGAACTTTTTGCAAGAGTATACATACACATGCTTTTAAATATGACTAAAGGCATATCTGCTTGCTTTTGGAAAGAGAGGGACTGGTTCCATCTTGCCATTTTTATTTTTTCAAGCAAAAAGATTTTTCCTTAAACAGCTTTTCTTTAAAATATAATTACTTTTCTGTGAGTGACAAATTTGAAGACAAAATTAAGTCATTTTGCAGTACTCAGTGCAAATCAGCATCTCGACTTTTTTTCCAAAGTATGAAACTGTCATGTTTTTCCCACTCAGAAAGCACAAAGCCAGAAACATTTAATTTTATCTTACCACTCCTTCAGTCAAAGAAAAGAAATGACCTTGGCATTGAAAACATGCCTGAAGAAAGGTCATCCAAGCAAGCAATAATTTTTGGTTTATAAAAGCTATAAAAACATCTCTTAACCATTGTGACGACCACTGTATGTGCATTGTACACATTGTTTTCAAAATGGTGTATGACAATCATATTGAAGATCTGACTGGAAGCAAAGAACGTAAAATTGTGGCCCTTGTTGAAGCCAATGGAAATATTTTTCTACTTATTTCTCTTCAAAATTCGACTGATTTTGTGATTCTGCACCTACAAAATCATAGACTGATTTGGGTTGGAAAGGGCATTCAGTATCATAGAATCATAGAATGATTTGGGTTGGAAGGGACCTTAAAGACCATCTAGTTCCAACCTCCCTGCCATGGGCAGGGACACCTTCCACTAGACCAGGTTGCTCAAAGCCTCATCCAGCCTGGCCTTGAAGACAGCCAGGGATGGGGCATCCACAGCTTCTCTGGGTAACCTGATCGAGTGTCTCACCACTCTCTCCACGAAGAACTTGTTCCTGATATCTAATCTAAACCTCCCTGCTTTCAATTTAAACCTGTTACCCCTTGTCCTGTCACTACAGGCTCTTGTAAAAAGTCGCCCCCAGCTTCCTTGTAGCCCCTTCAGGTACTGGAAGGCTGCAATAAGGTCTCCCCAGAGCCTTCTCTTCTCCAGGCTGAACAAGCCCAATTCTCTCAGCCTGTCCCCATAGCAGAGGTGCTCCAGCCCTCTGAGCATCTTCGTGGCCTCCTCTGGACTCGCTCCAACCGGTCTATATCCTGATGTTGTGGGTTCCACAGCTGGAAGCAGCACTCCAGGTGGGGTCTCACAAGAGCAGCGTACAGGGGCAGAATCCCCTCCCTCGACCTGCTGGCCACACTTCTCTGGATACAGCCCAGGATACGGTTGCCTTTCTGGGCTGCCAGCGCACACTGCCGGCTCGTGTTCAGCTTTTCACCCACTGTTAACCCCACGTCCTTCTCCTCAGGGCTGCTCTCTATCCATTCCCTGCCCAGCCTGCTCTTGTATTTGGGATTGCCCAAACCCCTTTGCAGGACCTTGCACTTGGCCTTGCTGAACTTCATGAGGTTCACATAGGCCGACATCTCAAGATGTCTAAGTTCCTCTGGATCACATTCCTTCCCTTCAGTGTGTCGTCTGCACCACACAGATTGGTGTTGTCAGCAAACTTATTGAGGGTGCACTCAATCCCACCATCCATGTTGCATAGAAATATGTTGAACAACACTTGTCATAATACTGACCCCTATGGAATGCCAGTTGTCACTAGTCTCCACTTGGAGATTGGTCTGTGGAATATTTGGAGCAGGTAAGATAATTTTGCTTTTTGTCTTACCTGCTTCCTGAACCTTTGAATGCCTAGACAGTGTTGGGACATCTGCTGAGTAACACTACGGCAGAGGGAAGTGAATATAATCATAGAATCATAGAATCACTAAGTTGGAAAAGACCTTAGAGATCATCCAGTCCAACCGTATCTGTCCACCACTAAACCATATCTTTCAGCACCTCATCCACCCATCTCTTAAACACATCCAGGGATGGTGACTCCACCACCTCCCTGGGCAGCCTGTTCCAGTGCGTGATAACCCTTTCGGTGAAGAACTTCTTCCTTACGTCCAATCTAAACCTCCCCTGGCGCAGCTTGAGTCCATTCCCTCTCATCCGATCATCTCTCATTAGGGAGAAGAGACCAACACCCACTTCTCCACAACCTCCTTTCAGGTAGTTGTAGGCAGTGATCAGGTCTCCTCTCAGCCTCCTCTTCTCAAGGCTAAACAAGCCCAGTTCCCTCAGTCGCTCCTCATAAGACATATAAGATGCCTTTCAGTTGCCACTGTCTCTATTTTGGATTCAAGAAAAGAATGGGACATAAGCTAACTAGCATCTACAGCAGAGAAGTAAGGTGAAAAAAAAATGTGAGAATATGGACATACAAGAGATGCTGAGGAATTAAAAACAGGGTCCAAATTAACATATTTGACTGGGAAAGGTAAATACAAGAGCCACTGAAGAGCAGATCAGTTCCCATCAATGGCCTCTGAGATGGAATGTAGTGTTAACACACAGAAAATACCATGAGGAAAGTACAATGTGTGTGACAGACAGGCAGGCTAGAGCAGCAGGGGTTTGTAATAACACCATATACGCACATAAGTAGCCACCAAACCATTCTTCAAATGGGAAAAATTAATTCTGAGGTGGATGCTAGTAGATACTGACAGTCATACAGATATGAAGAAAATATGGCAAAGATCCTTTCGATCCAAGAGGATGATAGAACTCATATTCACCTGCACTCCAGACATCTTCCTTACCAAAAGTAGATGCTTGTCACTCTGCTGTCTGAAACCTTCAGAAGATATGAAGAATTGTATCTGCAGAAGCATTCATTGTCACATCTAGCTTATCTATGCATGTAACAACCTCCACTTTAGATGTCTTTAAAGGTACCAGAGCTTTTCCATCTGTCAAATCCATCATCTCAGCTGATGACAGTTTGGGTTTATCCTGTGGAAGACATAGCCACTGTATAGGTTACAGAAAGGCTGTGGGCCTGGGAAGTTTTCTCCAGTTAATATGGTTGGAAGGCCATGGGATGCATGCCAGAAAGGAGACTACCCATCCTAGAGAGTGCTTTGCAGATCCACATGTGAAAGTTGCCACATGTAAGCAAAGAAATAAATGGTAATAGGAATTGTGACTTGTGGTGAAGAGCAAAAAAAAATGTGTTCCACATTACCTGTCCACCACTAAAGGAAGAGTCTTGAATGGAAATTTTAGCATCAAGACCTATGAGTCAAAGGCATTAGTTTCTTTTATAAAAACTTATTATGGATAATTAGCACTATTGTTTTCTTATTGTGCATATAGTACAGTCAAGAAAAAGATTTACAACTTTTTTATTGCTCAACTTACATTATTCTTCCATGATTCTTATTAATACCTAGTTACTAGTAGATGTACATGCAAGTGTATATTTATTGGAAAACAGTGTCCATGTTTATCCCAATTTTATCACAACTCTTGGAACACTGCTGTTTTTGTAAAGTCCAAGGTATTACAATTAAACTAGTAAAATGAGAATTTCAGTTTTCATGTACATTAAAAGTAAATTGTTAAGATAAAGGGCCAGGAAGACATGAGAGCTCAGAAATAATGAAAGAGAACACACAAATTATTTTTACATTTTCATCATTTAAGCCATTCTTTTAATTCCTTAAGAGAATGGTGGCCATAATGGGAAATCCAGCAATTTTACACCTGAGCTTTCAAAAACTGCTCAACTATTGACTTTAAAGTTACGAAATCCACAGTATGCTTATATATACTAGAAAGAGACCAATGATGAGAACACTGAAAGGATATATTTCTTGAAACTCATTGGGTTGCTGTGGCTACACAATTTGTCAAATCAGGTGAATGCTATTTAAAATCTTCCTTGAGCTTCTTCACTATTGTTATTTCCCCACATGTATTTCCTATTTTTCTTTGAGAGATAACACATCAGACAAATTGCAAGTAAAAGTAAAAGGTACAAGGAGGGACCAAGTTACTAATGTTGAAGACCTGTCTCACTATGCTATAAAATACACCAATAGTCTGGAAAGACATACCTCTTCTAAATGAAAGATAGAATGGTATGCAGTGTAGTCTATAATCCCAAAGTAAACCTGCCTCAGACCCTTATTAGGCAGTGAAAATGTATTAGGAATATATATAAAAGAAGATTACTTTCAAGGAAGTTGAGCTTTAGCCAGAAGGGCAGCTAAGACGGCTCATGTTAATGCCACCTAGATATTTTCTCCCAGGACAGGCAGTGAAGAAAAACAATTCGCTCCAAAGACAGTTTGAGTTTAGACTGAATAAAATGACAGTGAACAAAATATAACAAAAATTATCTCTTGATTTCTAACAGGGGCTACGGTTCTTAGGATACCCATAATTTTATCAGGCTTTGGAGCTCTAGTAAGTACTGGAAAAATGGTGTAGTAAAATCATGAGTGTCATTTTATTTGGATATAAAAATTACCAAATCAGTCTAGTACAAGAGACATGGGGATGTGGAATATACTGCTGAAACTCTGCTAAAACCAGAAAATTTAAGTGTTTGAATTATTATTTCTTAGGTTCCTCACAGTCAAATAATGCAAGTTGTTTCTTGAGCTTTGCATTGGAGGAGAAAAGGTGTTGGGTTTATGTTTGGCTTTTCTGGTTTTCACTTTCCAAATATATCTTAATTGGGAAAAAAAAAAAGTTTCATTTTCTGCAATCTGAGCTGCTTTTGCCTACAACAGTAATTGGTAAGTGATCTCCCTGTCCTTATCTCAACCCACAAGTTTTCCCATTCTTGGTCTTCCCGTTTTCTCTGCACTTTCTCCTGCTGGGAAGGGGATGGTAATAAGTGAGAAGATGGGTGCGCTTTTGGCATTTGGTCAAGGTTAATCTGCTATAGGCTTTCATAAACTCCCCTCATTAACCTTGTCTTTACATCTTCTGTTGACTGCCTTCTATGTCATGGCACTCTCTTGGTTGAAGAAAATTTGTCTCAGCAGATTTGGCCTATTTCATCTTCACTTTACAGTAAGACAAATTATCCTCCATAACTACAACTGCCTGTTCTTGTTCTTGATTACAGAGCTAAGTGATTAGATTAGCTGAAGATGAGTTCTGTAAGCATGAAAAGTTAGGCATATTAATGTAATCCTTTATGTCCACCAGCTATCTTGACATCTTAGGTGTGTCTGAGTGGCAGTACATTTCCTTTTTTTATTTCAGATCATAGAATCATAGAATGGTTTGGTTTGGAAGGGACCTTAAGGATCGTTCAGTTCCAATACCTTCCACTAGACGAGGTTGCTCAAAGACTTGTCCAGCCTGGCCTTGGACACGGCCAGGGATGGGCATCCACAGCTTCTCTGGGCAGCCTGTTCCAGTGCCTCTCCATGAAGAATTTCTTCCTTACAGTTAATCTGAATCTCCCCACTTTCAATTTAAACCTGTTACCCCTTGTCCTGTCACTACAGACCCTTGTAAAAAAGTCCCCCCCAGCTTCCTTGTAGCCCCTTCAGGTACTGGAAGGCTGCAATAAGGTCTCCCCGGAGCCTTCTCTTCTCCAGGCTGAACAAGCCCAACTCTCTCAGCCTGTCCCCATAGCAGAGGGGCTCCAGTCCTCTGAGCATCTTCGTGGCCTCTTCTGGACTTGCTCCAACAAGTTGATATCCTTGTTATGTGGAGGGCTCCACAGCTGGACGCAGCACTCCAGGTGGGGTCTCACCAGAGCAGAGTAGAGGGGCAGAATCCCCTCCCTCGACCTGCTGGCCACACGTCTCTGGATACAGCCCAGGATACGGTTGGCTTTCTGGGCTGCCAGCTCACACTGCCAGCTCACGTCCAGCTTTTTATCCACCATTAACCCCAAGTCCTTCTCCTCAAGGCTGCTTTCAATCCGTTCCCTGCCCAGCCTGTACCTGTGCTTAGGATTGCCTCAACCCAGGTGCAGGACCTTGCAAGGTGCAAAATAGGAGGTGACTTCATACAATGACCAATTTTTCTTCTCTAGATCCATGCTGGCTTGAATAATATACTGATATAGAGATTGTAAGAGATTATATTAAAGATATATTGTTAAAGTAACTTCAGTTTGAAGATCCACAGGTAGGTTATGCTTACAAATATATCCTGTGTTCCAATACTTGCATTTAAAAAGGAGCATAAAATAATTTATTGTAGGATTCTCAATTGGGTGTTCATTTATTATAAAATAGAGTTGGAACACATGGTGTGGTAATTGCTAAATCTATATGCTGCCTCATTATAAAGCAAAGCACAAAACTAAAGCTATCTTTTTAAAAATATGTCTTCATCCAGATGTATATGATCTTACTGTAATGTCTATAACCCACATTTTTGCTGTTCACTGTAATGAATAATCCACATATTTTGCTCTTCAGTTTAATAAACCACTTCACACAATTTCTTCAGACTGGTGATCTGTTGTTTATAATAGACTGAACTGTTTAACAGAACTAGCTTAGTCATAAATACTGTCAGGTGTATAGTTAGGGAACAGTCACCTTCCTCACATCACTGATAATTGTAGTATTCATTCTACTCACTGGAAAAGAATGGAGGTGCGGATATTCCCCTTAAAATTTTCTCTGTGAAGGCCAGGGATAGATAGGTAACATTCACATGAAGAATACACTTCAAAATTTTAAGAGTATTCTAGGCTATAAACTACATGGATGTCATGTATATATATATATGTAAAGCTAAACCAAGCCTGAATATCTGCTAACTGAAACCTTCTTAAAATGACAAGATTTTCTTAAGTGAAAAATAGACACGTGAAAGATATTGATCTTATATCTCATGTTAATCACTGATAAGCAATATCAATACTTTTTGTATTACTTTCCTTTAAATGTATTTTTTTATATAGTTCTAATCCAGATATGTGTGTCTTATCATAATTTAAATAAACAGAATCTTTAACTTAGTATTGTACTGTAACAATAATAGGAACTGAAATTAATAATGCACTTGGGGAGGGTGGGACATGTAGGCACATTCCTCTAGAGCATGATAATATTTAAATTGGAGATAATCTAATTATTTATTTACCTGACACCTGTCAAACAATTTTCAGTAACAAGTTTCTTTTAGCAAAAGACTAATTTCCAACATAAATTATTCTGAATCAAAAAGCTGGTTAAGGAGAGTAATTTCTTATTGCAAGTCATTTCAGGTAGGAAAAACAATGAATAGGTGATGGAAGAGCTTGTGGGGTTTTTGCAGATTACATGTTGGAGTTGCATCATACAACCTGTAGTACAACCAATAGAAATCCTTTACCTGCTTACATGGGAATGGAAGATGGACACAGCTACCAGAATCAGCATCACTTGGTTGCTAGCTGAATGAACTCCTGCATATTATTGACAGTTTTATACAAGGAAGGCCATCCTGGTTCCTGTTTAAAGTTTTGATGCAAATGGCCTTTTCTCACAAAATATTTTGGCCATGTTAAATTCACGTTTTGTGATTAAAAATCCCTCGGAAAGTTTTTAAACAGCTTTACGAAGTATTCTTTATAACCACCCTTTTTCTTGAAATGGTGTGAGGAACAAGGCAGGACTGAGGTAGAATTATTAGGGGGTTTTATTAATCAGGGTTGACAAACTTGAGACCCTAATATAAACTTCCTCCCTTTGTACAGCCCCCACTCCTCCTTAAATATCTATGGTTCACATAATTAAACATTGTACTAAAACCACAGAAGACAAAAGCTACTGCCTAAAAGCAACGAGTGCCACAAAACTCTGCACAGCTAGTCTGGTAGGATAACACATGTACAGTCCAGATGCAGATGGGTACCTTTTGACACAAAGCATGTCTAGAGAAGGGATCATTGAATAATTTAACAGCTGTTGTTGATCAAGTGTCAATTAATTATGTGAGGAATGTGACTCTCACTGCAGAAAATAATTTGGCTATGTAAGGATGATTTTCACTGAAAGCAGCAGACATTATGATATCAGGGCAAAATCCAAGTTTCTGTTGAAAAATCTGGAGGAATTAGAGGTTCTTAAGTGTAACTATTAATGAATAATTTGTCAACAATAGAAAATATGGTATTTTACTAACATCAGCCTAGAAATTGTTAGATCTATTTTCCTAAAACTTTCTACTTGGAGACAGATATGCAGCACAGGAAATCTCAGCCTGAACAGCTAAGGATTAGCAAAGTAAAGTACAAATGAAAGCAGGATGCTAGGATAGGAAGAACTAAGCAACCAAAATAGTACCATTGCATAAACAGATAATAACATGTCATACCTCGGTTCTGCAGATGAAAGTGAGAAGTTGTGCTTGTGCAGGTCTCTGCTGTGCCTACTTAAGAGGAGAGAATTTTTCTTTTTTTCCAGCATATGCATTATTCTTTTTAACTCATTAGACAGCTCTCTTAGATTGGCCTGGTTTGTATAATTATCCTCTCTGCATTGTTGAATTTCCCTGAAATATGGAACAACTTATTTAGGTGAATCCTACATTAAATTAAGTCACCAAAACATATAGCAACATCATACAGTATAGAAAAAGAGCTGATACTGGGGTGAATCAAGTGGCAACTTGGGGGCTATGAACCCACCAGCATAATAGAAATTAAGCATTCTGACATTATTCTTCTCCATATATATTGCATATGTTGAGGAAGCATTCATAAGGGTCAGATCAAAACAGTTCCTGCCTGGCAGAGCATTGTGTTACACAAAAGTTATTGTTCAGACTGTCAGGATCCTTGGCTGGGAAGCATGCTGAAGACACTTGTTAGAAGAAATGAGTCTACCACTACAGAAATAAAGAAGTCTCAAAAAAAAACCCCAAAACCAACACCACAAGAAAACCCACCAACAACAACCAACAACCCACAGCCAAAAAAACCCACAAACAAACAAAAACCCCATAGAGTGTCACGCAGTAAAGCTCTGAGAGAACATCTGTATTTGTAATAAAGGAGTGCACATGTGCATGAACACTGAGACATGATCATGTCCAAAAGAAGAACAACGGAGCTGGGGAAGGGTCTGGAGCACAAGTCCTGTGAGGAGCGATGAGGGAACTGAGGTTGTTTAGCCTGGAGAAGAAGAGGCTCAGGGGAGACTTCGTCGCTCTCTAAAACTACCTGAAAGGAGGTTGCATTGAGTTGGTCTCTTCTCCCAAGTGACAAGTGATAAAGTAAGAGGAAATGGCCTCAAGATGCCCAGGGGAGGTTTAGATTTGATATTAGGAAAAATTACTTCACTGAAAGGGTAGTCAGGTGTTGGAACAGGCTGCACAGGGAGGTTGAGTCACCATCCCTGGGAGTATATGAGACACGTAGATGTGGTGCTTGGAGACATGGTTTAATGGTGGTCTTTGCAGTGTTAGGTTAACAGTTGGACATGATGATCTTAAAGGTCTTTTCTAACCTAAATCATTCTATGTAGAGTGTTTAATTGTAATAAAAGTCTCTGCTGTAACTTCAGCACCAGCTACCTAACACACTCCCCGGGTATTTCTCTGCTGCACTTCAGGAGCTAGCACACGCTGCAGATGTCCTCCTGGGCCAATGAGGGTACAGAAAGCTTCTTCTAGAGGCCAAGACAGTCTCATAGTACAGGTAAGAATAATTACTGTGTGCCTGGGAAGCCACGGGATTGCAGAAAGTACTTGGTACTGTAGGGCTTGCCAGGGTGCAGGAAGTCTGAGCACCCACTGAAGATCGGAATCTTCAGGTTGGAGCCCAAAAGTCCAATATCTTGTAGAAAAAAAGTGTTTGAATATCCTGTCATCCCATTTTGCCAATTCAGTGGGGTCTGGTTTCCAGATATATTTTGTCATTATATGTGTTTTTTACAAATATTAGATATTAAACATTTCTGACAAGGTTTGTCAAACTTAAAATCTGTTAGGGTGATCTTCTGAATTATATTTAGTGACATCCTTTATTATCAAACAAATATATTCTACATATTATTCCTAGTCTGAATGATGATGAGTGAGTCTTCATGTATCACAGTTGCTAGGGAGATAAATCTTCCCCTGAAGCCAAAATAAAGCCGTATGGATTGACACAAAGCTTAAAATCTAGCATTTATATGGACTAGTGATTGGATGAAAAATGACATTGTGTTTTTAAAGTGCAGATGTGTAAACTTCAGCTGAAGCCATATTTGCATAGAAAGCACTGCCAAAATAAAGACTATAGTCTGCTGACCTTACTATGTGTAAAGACCTGCCAGCTTTTGAGATTCAGATTTGCCTCTTCTTAAAGGGCAACATCTTGATGAAAGAGATTATTTTGGCTGGAATAGAGTTAATTTTCTTCACAGAAGCTTGTTTGGCTCTCTGTTTTGGGTTTGTACAGAAGCTTGTATGGCTCTATGTTTTGGATTTGTGCTGAAAAAGTGTTGATAATTAGAAATGTTTTCATTACTGCTGAGCAGTGCTTACACACAGTCAAGTCCTTTTCTGCTCCTCACACCACCCCACCAGGGAGGGGGCTGGGGGTGCACAAGAATTTGAGAGGGGATACAGCTGGTACAGATGACCTCAACTGACCAAAGGGATGTTCCATACCAAATGATGTCATGCTCAGCATATGGAGCTGGGCGAAGAAGAAAAAGGAAAGTGAGGATGTTTAGAGTGACAGTGTTTGTCTTCCCAAGTAAACATTAGACATGATTCAGCCCTGCTTTCCTGGAGATGGCTGAACACCTGCCTGCCGGTGGAAAGTAGTGAATGAATTCCTTGTTTTGCTTTGCTTGGAAGCATGGTTTTTGCTTTACCTGTTGAGCTGTCTTTATCTCGACCCACAAGTTTTCTCACTTTTACTCCTCCGATTCTCTCCCTCATGCTTCTGTGGGGAAATTGAGCTAGCGGCTGTGTGGTGCTTAGTTGCTGGCTGGGATTAAACCACAAAAACTAAAGAACATGCTTTCATTTAAAGAAGGAAAAATGTTATTATTCCATAAATATATTATTACTTCATGAACAGAAACTACTTTCTGTTGAAAGATTTACTTATTTGGTAAAATTTTAGAGGTGGCTGTAATTCAAGATAACTAATGAAATTATGAGAGAGAAAAATGTTGGAAACTTTAGGATACATGTACTTTGAATTGAAAATATTTGTACATGTAGTAAATAATACTTCTACATTTTTATGGAAAAAAGTGTGTAAATATGTGATACAAAAACTCAAATTTGTTCAAACACATTTCAGATAGGAGACAAATAATAAGGTGGTTTATACAAGTTCTTTATTAATCTGAAAGGAGTAAAAGCATTTATATATTCTTTTTAACAGAAGTTCTGTGTTCAAGCTCTATATGAATAATTTTAATATTTTTCATTAGAATGAAAAAAACCAACCACCAAAACAAAACAAAACAAAAATTACAAAAAAAATCCTTCTTCCTGCATTGATTGAAATATGTATTTTGAAGTTTCAAAGGTCTCCAGGAGAATTAGGTATTACAATACTAAGTCAACAATTAGAAATGCCACTCTGACCTTTCAGTTGTGCTATCTGAAAATGAAGGGAGGAATGTGATACATGGAAAGCCTGGGACTTCTGCAGTCATTACAAAAACCTTGTCACAGGATGTGGTCCAGTGATAAACAAGGTCAGGCTGGAATGCCATCTGCCCATGAAATATCATGTTGATGTGTTGTTCTGGGTCTTTTACAGCTACATTGTTTTCAGTCATTTAGAAACAGAAGCAAAATGCCATTGGAAAAAAAAAATGCTTACTTAACAACTAATTAAATGCAGAGTACACACAAAACAGAAACGGAAATACATTCTTTGCATGACAGTGAAAGCTGTTTTTCAAAATACTGAAATCTCACGCCATGCATCAGTTATGAGTGCTTTAAATGAGAAGGAGTCTAGGTCCAGCTGTCCTCCTTTGGAAGGTGTCTTTCTGGGAGCTGTTACCTCACTGGCACTGTGCATTCTGGGCTCCTGTGGAGGGAAAGAATTATTATCATTCCTCAGCTGACTGCCTCATGCTCTGTGCACAGTGTGAGTGAATTGGCTGGAGTAAAGAAAATCTTATTAAAACTGTTTATAAGATTGTTTCCAGACTGGGACTTTGAAAACACAACACTAACAGATTCAGACCAAAGCCTTTTGCTTTCATTATACAAAAGGATTATTCACAATTCTACGTACATAAGGTACAGTAAAAGTTCATGCAGAGTGGATATAAAGCCCTTTCCCTGTTGTATCTTTCTAAAAAGTAAAATTATCTTGTCTTCATTATTTTTAAGTCAAAGAATTAAATGCATTTAATAAATATATACATTTTTCTTTCTCAAATACTGTTATTTTTGCAGTTTATTCCCCTTGAAGAGACACAATTCCTACTGGTTTAACTTGGAGGCATATAGGAGTCAATCAGAAGGAGCTGGCATGTTGTGTTGTTTTGTTATGAGAAGTAATTGACTTCCTGTTCATGATACCATCCATTTACATCACTCTCAATTCCTCTGCATAAACATTTTAATTCAAGGAAAACTACACTGATAAAAATGGAAATGTGAAGAAAAAAAAAGGCATATTTTATTATCATGTGTATTTAAGACCCTTATGTGAATGCATTACAGTCATCTCTCTAAATTACAATCATGAAGGACTAATGTGTTGCAGTATGGGACATCCCTTCTTCCCCTAAACCGGAGAGAAACTCTGCCTTGTGTTGTATGTTGCCTGGAGATTGCTCTTTTTTCCTCTTCCTTGAGAAACGTGAATATCAAAGGACTCTGATAAGATGGGCAGATGTTGATCAGTGGCCTCACACAATAGCCATCAGATCTGGCCAGCTTTATCGAAGGGAAAAGACAAGGCAGATTTCTACAGGGGGAACGAGAGCCACCCAACTTCACTACACTCTCAGGTCTACTAAGAGTGTAGCCCTTTAACTCCTTATAGATTTCACCAAAATACAGTCAAGTGCAAACCGGGATACATAAAATACCTTTACCACACCCTTCTTTCAAAAGATCATAGGTAGTGCAAAGATTCTTTGCTTACTTTTAGTTTGCACCACTGTAGCCATGAAAATGCTTTGTCAGTATTCTCAAACTTTTATGTCCCCTCTCCTTCTAGTTTCAGTATATATATTATTGTGTTCTGAAATTTAATAATGTGTATATATATCTCTGAAGTATATAAAATATATTTTGTACAGAATATGATACATGAATAGACATATCAACTTTCAAACACTTTCATAATGGGTTCTTTACAGGAAAAAATAAATCACAAAAGAAAAAGACAAAAAGTCTTTTGATACATTTTTTTCAGAATAGGCAGATTTTCACTTGTTATTTTTAGAGGAAGTTTTTACAAGGACTTTTAAGAACACAGTCCAATTTCTTTATTCTTTCTTTATTGGATTTATCTTGGTAGTGAGCATCATAGCATTGTCCAGAAAATCATTCATGCTTATGGTCATGGAAATGGTTTTTAAGGTCAGTTGAATACCTGAGTGTTCAGAAGTATACATTATTTTTGGTCTCTTGAGAAGCATGATCCATCTTGAGAAGAGCCCCACAAAGCCAAATGTTGTATGTCAAGGCTAAAAATAGTGGATGGATGACCAGTCACTGGGACGTAGTAGAATGCAACTGAAGACTTAACATGGCTTGGAGGTCTCTATGAGTGGTGCCTGATATCAGAACCCTACAGCTTTATTCTCAGAAACCATGGTGACTTTATGATGTGAATGGATTAAAAAGTAGCATTTTTTTTATTTGTTCAGTCAGAGCATTTGCTAAAGCTCATAATGAATATAAAACTCTTCAGTTTAGGTTAGAGCTGTTTAAAGTTTCATGTGAAACTGGGCCTAAGTATTAGGCAGTAACCTGCAGGATAGCTCTTCTCCAGCTATTTCTGCAGAAAATCATGAAGAAGATAGTAGTGATATTGCAACAACTTTGAAAAGATTAGGGAATTGTATGACTTCCATATTGTCTTACTGTTAAATGAAAGAGAGATTCATCTCCAATTAGTCTGGATAATTAGTTCAGGGACAGACGTATTTGCTTCCATTTCACCAAATTTGTGTGTTAATCTGAAAGGACGTCATTGGTTTTGCATTTATCAGCTACTAGTCATAAAGCCAGTTTACGACAGGAGTGAAGGGAAGGGCTACTTAATTTTCCATATGAATGCTAATTTAAATTTCATTTAAGTATACACTTAAATTGCATTTAAATGTGTGGCTCTGGAAATTTAAATCCTGTTTTCACTATTCTACATGTTTGTTTTTAGAATCTGTTTTCCTAGAAAGAGTTTCTAAGGGAAAAAAGACTATCTCAGTCCTTATTCTACAACATAAAACAGGATCTTTCTTTATCTGTCAACATTTTAAACTTCATCTTTTATATATGTTGCTAGTTTGCTACTAATTTCATGCATCTGTTCTTTCACCACCGTATTCCAAGTGTCTCTTGTTCAGTTTTGTTACAGCTCAGGGGTCTGATTTTGCCTTATATCCCTCTACTTCTTCGGGTTTTTCTGTTCTGTTTTCATTTGTGAAACTCATGTCTACTCTGGGAAATTATTTATTCTTGGTATCTTTTCTTTCACTTCTTATATGCCTATTTTGTGTTTATTCCACTGCTAGCCACCAATATTTCATTGACTTCAGTAAATTTAAAACTGGCCTCAGGGGATCTTTGCCGAGCTTCAGAAGTTTGTCACAAGATGAGTTATACTTATTTTCAAAACAGGGGATCAAAAACATACTAACTCTAGCAATTAGAGGAAGTTAAACAATTTCATAAAATATCTCCAGTGTACTCAGGAGTACCCTAGCAACTTATGGTTTAGAGCAATTTCTATCCCTTTCTAACGTAGGGTAGGTGAGAACAATCTCACAGAAAAGCCAACAAAATGTTTCCTTCACACTCTTGCTCAGAAGAGGAAGGAAAAATAGTTCTCTGAGAACAAAGGTAACCTTAATATGAGGTTTTGATGTGAGTTATCCTAAAGGTAGGTACACGGTAAGAATCAGAAAAGATACAAATTAGGGCAACAGTATTTTTAAGAGTCTTTCACATAAGACTGTTTAAAGAAGAAAGAAAATCATTATACAATGGATGTCTGTTTTTAAGTGACAAACTAAGCCAATGAAGCTTCTGTTTTGCTAGTTTCCATTGCATTTTCAGTCCATACATAGATCCAACAGGAATATTATAGAAGAACTAGTGATAATACAAAGATAACCATTTGGTGCAGAACACCCAATGGAAACAGACATTTATAACACATAAATAACTGAGATGCTAAATATCTCAGGTCATCATATAGAAATGACAGCTATCTACAGATGATAAACTTCAAAACAGCAATAGTGGCAAATTTTCTGTCCTTCTATTAAAAATGATACTCCACATAAAACTATTTACATTGTGTGTTTGTGGACATTTCCCTCTTTTTATTTCTCATATTTAGAAAGATTTTGCTTTCTAAACAACATTTTTTTTGAAGTTTTCATAGGTCAATTATAATGACTTTCTTGACCTTTTATTTCTTTCATCATTTCTAGTCATTGCTTATGATTTTATTTTCAATACTTTTAAATCTTATACTTAAGTTTTTCCCTTGCACTTTTTCAGAAATGTTTTCCATTTCTGCTGCAAGTCCACACTTAATCTGTGGCTTGTCTTGGATGTTTTAATGTGGTATTCATTTCTTATTCTCTTTGCTTTCCACACTTCTTCAAGTCTTCGTGATGCTCACATACTTCTTGTGCTTATTATGCTGGGCTTTAACTCCTGCATTTGCTGTACATTTGTTTAGTGAGAATTTATTTTATCCTTCCCATGGCTTTTATTCCTTCAGTCTAAGAAATTCAAACCAGACTCCCTACTGAGTGTTATCTTAATCAGAAAGGTAGCACTTCAGGGCTCACTCCCCACTAACAAGTCCCTCTGCACAGCATTTCTCTTTGAGCCTTAAACATTTTACTTCAATTTTACAGAAATTTAAAAGTTGTGAGACATGCCAGTAAATTAAAATGTTAGACTTTCCATGCTTTTTATGATAATCCTTCATTTCTTCTCATGAGAGGTATTTCAAGTGTTGAAATGTTGCAGTAGAACTCTTTAACAGAACACAGTCCTGAAGTTCGATTGGGGCATCCTATTTATGACAAAACATAGACAGAAATATTCCATGTAGGTTAAGAATGGTCACACATCAGATTAAACATCATTCTGTACACCTTTGTAATACATCAAGGAAAAGAATCTGAGAATTGAGAAGAACTGATTAATTGCTCCCAGTAAACATAAAGTACTAGAATTTAATGATAGCGAAGTAGTTAATCTGACTATTTATTCTGAAATGTGATGCATAACTTTGAAAGGCAAGAGCTGTAATTAATGATGAGCACTAGAACTGAATGGAAAGTAGATTGTGGTGAGTGTAATTAAAGGAAAGATGGGAAACTTTGTGGGTTGATTCTTTTTCCATTAAAAGAAATGGAAGTTTTCTCACACTTTAAGACCAGGAATGAACATATTTTGGTTGGGTTTTTAGTAGCTTTTAACTCTACATCTTGTGAAGACAAATTAAACAGTCTAAGTACAGATTTTTAAGATTTAGCTTAAACTGAAATTGTGTATTTGATGGTCTTTTCTCCTACAAACAGAAAGCAGTTTCTGGAATTTTACAAAACTCAGGCAGCACAAACTGATAGGGATATCTGGACAAGACCCTGTGCAGTCTTGATCACAGTCCAAACGTAACTAAAATTGTCTAGCCAAATCTATCTTTATAAAAATTCAAATGTTACATATCAGAAAATAAAATTTATTGCTTTCAGTTAAGATAGTCACTGAAATATATTTCTCATCTTCATGAGCTCAGTAAGCATTGTTCACCAAAATTTTATGTTACTACCTTGTTTAATTCTGTAACTGACTGAAGTGTTAGATAAACGGTGTTATTTTTACATTATTTACTTAATATGTAAAAACTTGAAAAATTGGTCAAGGACACACCCAAACTTATCCTGAAAGGACAAGGCAATTCTTATCCCCCACGGCAAAGATCTGAGGCTAAATTTCCTGTTTATTAATGATTTCTACTGATTTGTTCTAATTGTTCAAAGTTCTAAATGTTTTTTTTAAGGCTTGATGGGGAAAACTGGGAATACTTCATGAAGAGTGTTCTAAATCTCATAAGACCAAGTGCTGTGTTCTATATTACTATGTTTCATTCCTCTCTACCTCCCAGTTTTTGTATGTGGTATGTCATTTTAAAAGTTACAAAGCATATATTGCCCACCATAATGGGGTCCTACCATAGCTGTCCTTTCAATGTTTATGTAATTAGTAAGTTAAATTCAGGGGGAAGCTTATGTCTTCCATAAGTAAGCATCAAGTATAAATGAGAATATTTTTTCAGAAGTTGATTTTCAAAAATCACATTGACCTAGTTGTTGATGATGGATGTATCAGTAAAAGTCAAAGGACTCCTATGATCAGACAGACACAGCAACACACACTAATGAGGTGTATCATTATCGTTATAATAATTCCAAGTATAAAAATTCCCAGAGGTCTTTGTTGGAAAACTTATCTGTGCTGTGTGTGACACTGTCCCCAGGGAAGGGAAATGAAAAACTGATCATGGTTGAGAACATGAGACAGAAGATCTCAAGCTGGAACATTTACCCCACTCCTCCCTGGGAACACTGGAATTTACTGCTCAGTTTCAACCACATGAAACAGGAAGGTAATGAGTCCAATCCACTGACATCTCAAAATTTTGTGAAAATATCTACCAGAAAAAGGGAACAAGTCCAGATTCTTTTTTCTGGGCTGCCCAATATAGTGGCTGGTTAACCAGTGTGCACACAGACCCTGACGTGCCAGTCACCCCATGTTCAGCGCTGAACCATCTAGATGATGCTCATTGTGATGCCCATCTGGTGGTTCAGGCAGAAGCAGCTAGAAGATGTGAGAAGGACTTACGAGTAATTTAGGGTAAGGCCAGGTGACATGACAGGCAGGTGAAGATGCTGACACACTATTTTGAATGCAGGAGGCAAACTCAAGAATAGGACAGAATCTGTAGGAAGTTGAATTTCATTAGTTCTACTGCTTATAGTGCAGCATCTTAATAATAGAATTAGATTCTTTAATTCATGCAGCATAATAGAACAATATTGCTTGTCTGATAGCACAATGATAGGAAGTTAGAATTAGGATTAAATATATTTTACATATATAAAACTCCCATGAAAGCTTCCACTCTGTACACCAATGCATAACTGTACAATTTCTATAAAGAGGTGGCAGGTATTTAGTAGAACAGTTTATTAAATCTTTAAAAACATGCAACCTAAATCTGAAAAGGAAAAAAAAAACCAAAAAAACAAACCAACAAACCAGCATTTCGACAGACAACTGCTTGAATTTTTGTTCATTAAGACAGAAAGAAATAAAGCTTGCTTATACAAAAACGAAACTAGAGTACATTGCATCTCTAAGACTGAAATGAAATAATGTGGTTAATTCAGGATTTATTTGTTAAACCCATTAGTTCATGAGAATTTATATTACTTAATAAGTGAAATTTGGGAATAGTAAAATTGTATCTTTTTCAGTATGCTGTGATTTTACAAACTGCACTTCTCTACATGAATACTCCTTTTCTTCATCAGACAACAAACAAAAGAAAAAAGAAAAAGAGAGACCACAGCCTGTATTATTTAAAATATAGAACAAATCTGTATTTTGTGAATCAAATCTAATGTTATTTTCTATTTTTTATATTACTTGTTTAAATGTATGCTAAAAACTTTATTCTGTTCTAGATGTCCTTAAAAGACCTGAAAAATGGTTTAGAGAATTTTTGTAATATCCCTAAGGAACACAGTACACATGCAAATAGTCTGCTCAAGGACCTGTCACAATTTAGTCTCTTCTACTCAGCATAGAATACTCCTGTATCAGTGGTCAAAGGGAAGAATTAACTTGTGATTATTGTATATTATTTGTGCATTTCTGCTTCATTCATAGCTGAGATAATTGGAATCCAGAAAGTAAAGAGGGATTGAGGGCGCAACTTAGAAGCAGCACTCTAACCTCTACACGTCTGACATGTCAGGAATGACTCATTACCAAAAAAGAAAAACAACTGCACAACAGTGATTTAAAAGCCATGAGTGAAAGATTTCTTATGTATATTTTTGTGAAGAGCTGAAGCAGTAAGGCATATTGACTAAACTTAAATCAACTCTATCTAATTTTTTAAAAGGGCAATTCCAACTCCTCTTTTGGCTCCAAAAAGTGGCTGTAAGAATGCAACACACTCTTTAGAATTTTCTAATAGAGAATCCAGCCTTTATTTTGTCAGCACAGAACTAGTGTTTTATTTCCATTGAGGTATTAAGTGCAAGTAAAGCAGTTTTGCAAACAAATATCAGGAGTGGTTGTAACCCAAGACAGGCGTGGTAATCCAAAACTTGATGTTCATTTCCCTCAGACTCTTAAGGTTTCATTTGGGGATGGTGTCATCAGGTGCATGACACTGACAGAATCCTCTGCTAATGGTTACCTGGTAACCTATGGTACTCCTATGTAATCCATATACTATGCAATTGGTGTCATTACATCTAAAATATTAATGTGTTGAAATGTTTTCAGATCTGAGTGATAATTTGAGCTTCTCCTCTGTTCATCAAACAGCAATTCAATGATCCATGAGTTAGCTGAGATCTATTTGAGCAGAACACTGAATAGCAGTCTTTACAGCAAGCACAGAGAAAGGGGGAATTATAGAATGAGATGAGTCTATATAATAAATTATGCGAGTGATCAAATTTCCTCTGCCTGTGAAATGTAAGATGCTTATAAATCTTTATTTTAAAGCTCCCTATTAAATCTATCAGCCTAACTAGAAAATCTGTAGCCAATCGTGGTATGAGAATAGGCATCGCTGCAAAAGAAATAGAATTTCCACATTCTAACTGTCAAAGCCATATATTTCAATCTGTTCAGGTGTTTGAGAACGGCACAAACTCAGCCTATTGTCAGCAGTTTATTAAAAACCATAGACTGCCCTTGTTCTACATATATAATTCATTTCAAGTTTTGCATGCAGATTAGAATCAGTATATGGATCAATGAACTAGTATTAAGGTTATGATTTCTTAAAAATATAAATCCGATTCTGCTCATTAACATGCAGTATCTAGATTTGTAAACAATTTACATTTTGTCTGAAGTCAGATAATCCTATCATTACTTAATCTCTTTACACACAAACAAATATCTAGATATTTAGTTATGGGGCTGGATGTGTGTATGAGAAAATATTGTGTAAGCAGCAAGGCAACAAAAATAGAAAAAACAAAACAACAACAACAAAAAAAACCAACACCCCAAACAAGGTAAAAACAACCAGAAATATACAACAGTTGCAAATACTTGCAGTTCTGCAGAGTACAGTTTTCTTAGTTACTTTCAAATTTGTGGATTTGTCTGTTGGTTTTGGTTGGGGTAGTGTTAATTTTTTTCATTATAACCAGTATGTGGTTACGTGTTGTGGTTTAACTCTGGGCAGCAAAATACCACGAAGCCACTCTCACAAATACCCACTCCCCTTCTCCAGTTGAGGGGAAGAATTGGAGAAAAAGGAGTAAGAAAGTTTGCAAGATTGAGATAAGAACTATTTACT
>NW_010264979.1:6382-36048 GCF_000690775.1 Eurypyga helias | reverse complement strand
TGCTTTCAGTTTAAACCCATTAACCATCTGTCCAGAAGAACTCTTCCAACCAGTTCCCCTGTGAGCAGAGACCAGTTTTGATGGTTATTTCCAGCTACAACAGTGACTGTTTTCTGGGGTCCTGAAAATCCTGCCATCATAGTTAAAGATGAGACCCTCCTGTGATGCAGGAAGCATGGACGCTGTTCCTAATGCCACCAGTGATGATCTGTTTGGATCAGATCACTTCAGGTCCACACACCAGTGCTTGCTCTCTCACTGCTACCTGCCCAGGTCTCAGAGACTGCCCATACAGCCTGTCCCTCAAGCTGTTCTCCTAATTAGAAATTAAAAACTTCCTGCAGCACTTCATTCAGCTCAGAGAGACATTTTTGACTGCTAGGAGAGCAGACACCTGAAAGAGCAACTTTTGAAATACACCAGTGAAAATAATATAGCAAATAAAAGGGGAATTCAGCATCAAGCAATAAATAACCTGTTTGTGAAGCAAAGACACAGAGCGTCTGTTCATTATGGAGCAAGATGGGGGAAAAATGCCTTATGGCAGATCTGCAAGGCATGTGGGTCATACCTTATTTTCTTTCCCTGTGCTGTGAAGGGGTACAAAGTAAAGTTGTGCAGTATATAAAGCAGCAGTTAGCCCTTTCAGTACAATGATGTCCTTCTTTGGAGGAGGGGGGATTAATATTTTGTTTGCTTTTCTTCCTTAAACACAGCTAACAAGGTTATTTCTTTACTGTTTTCATTTTAAAAAGGATTTTAATTGGATCTGTCTTTCCATAACTTTTAGTCCTGTGATTTACCGTGGTAAACCACATGGATCACAGAAGGGTAGTTTTGCTCTTGGTACCATTTGGCAAAAAAAATGTTTTCTGTATGCCTCAGACTGCGCTACAGGAATGAACATATGATTCGAAATGTACGGGTAATAATCCCAACGCACTCATTTCAGAATCCCTGTTTTACTTCTAGAGTGCTATTTGGTTGCCTAAGCTATGAAGTCAAGTGCTGGCTGAAAGCTCAAGTAGCCCGCAGCCTTTGGTTCACAGGATTTAGCACAGTTACCACTGCCAGACATGAAAGGGAGTAACACAACTCCCTTTGAGGGTCTCTCAAGTAAGCAAGAGGAATGAATGCTGTAGGCACTTCATAGGCAGGTTTCATGCCTCACTCTTGGCCAGTGGGAAAAAAAACTCACCCATACCAACAGATCAAATAACATGCCAACAGACTCTTACATGATGCCCTTAGCAAAAGGACACCTTGGTTTACTCCGTTGTACAGATCCCCCAGCTAGCGACTCCCCCCAGCCATACAGTCCTTCCTGGGCTGAGTATGCACTGGCCGGTCAGTAAAGCATCCTAGGAAAGCAGGGGCATTGCTTGGATCGAATGCCTTGCCTCTCCTGCCATAGTTGAGAGTTATTGCTTCAGAAATAGCTCAATCTGCCAGGAAGGGAATCGACACTGACATTACTGTGACAGCACAGCTGCAGCCTACAGCTATGCCTGTGAGCTTCCCCACGCCTAGACAAACCCCAGCAGCGTCACCGCATCTCCCAGGTCACAGGAGAGAAGCAGAACAAGAAATACTGAGCAGGCATGAGCTGTTTGTCCCTGTCACTCCCCTGATGGGAGACAAGTCAGGCACAGACTGGCTTTCCTCAAGGTTGCACCTTGCAGAAGAAAAGTTGGCCTGGTGGGAAGATGGAGAGGGAAATAGCATTCCCGCCCTCCGCTCTAAGAGGAGGGACCACAAGCTCATGCCACAGGGGCCAAAGAGGAGGAAGAGAAGAGCCAAAGCAATTGCTAAAGCTTCTAGAAAACAAGACTCCCTAGAGATGAACTAATTGAGGCAAACACCAGCAGTCCGGCAGCAAGACAGCCCATACTGCTCTCATGCAGAGTTTCCCTGAAGTTGTCTCCCAGCCAGCCAAACACTTTGGCCCAATGTCTGATCACAGCTCTGGGTGCGCTAAGCAAATAAACTGGGCTTGGTGCAACAAGTTGCCTCTGTCCCCCGTCACCCCTCAGGACACGCTGTAGTTGACATACAGGAAAGTTTTTGATCCCATTCTTTAAATCCTCGACAGGTTGACTGAGAAATTGGGTTCAACATGTTGAACACATTTTAGAAGTCGGGGGATGGGGAGAATAAACAACAAAACCCACAACCAGTAGCTGGCTGCTATTTACACACAAAAATATAATTTCTTTTTCTTCCCTGGGAATTGCTGCTTCTGTGCTTAAGACCCAGACAGACAGGAAAAACCCTTGTCAGGACATCAGTTTTCCTCATTTATTGGGAGCAGATAAAGGAGACTGCTGTGTAACCTTCACCAGCAGTCTCACTGTCAGCTGAAGGACTCTACAGCTTACTCAATGCCTTTGTTATAAATCTATTTAGTTTGGGAGCCGGGGGGAGAATGTGTCAGTGCCGTGATGCAAACTATGTTAAGAAGGCAGTCACTTCTGGCTTGTTTTGTGCAGTTGTGTCCTCCATAATCAGTGGACAAGATGTTAATGCCATTTAGAAAAAAGCTGGGGGTGGTGGTGGGCAGAAGTCACGCCTCCTAGGTGCTCCTTGTGCTGCAAATAGGATAGTGAAAGCATTTTGATGTTCGGGAGCCACACTCATGCCTTAGAGACTGCCCTGACAAGTCAAGAGAAACAGTAATTTGTGACAACCACTTTTCTGGATCTGGAAGTACAAACAGTGAAAGCTACTGAGCTCTTCAAAAAAAAAAAAAAAAAAAAAGAAAGTGCACTCTGTTTCCAAGGTTTCCTTCAGACTGACTGACTCTCCTGGCAAAGAGAAAAGAACCCACAGCCAAGTAACTCTACTCAACCTCCAGCTCATCCCGCACGTCACATGCTAGAAGGATTATATTATGGTTTACTGCAGCCGTATCCCCCAGCCCATCTAAAAGTTCACACCCTCCACGCGTGCATGGATTCATGCATTCCTTTTAACTTGCAATTTTCTCACAAGCTTGCTCAGCTGTTTCCTGACAACGCCCATGAGTTGGGCTTCCCCGCCCCCCCCTCCCATCCCCAGCTCAGGTTTTGCTTTGGAGCATGAAGTGTCTCAGAAAATTTGCAGGAACTGGTTATCAGTGGACAGTCATTTATAGCCCTGAATGTTCAGGAGGCAAATTTCATGCACGATAGCAGTTTTTGTGTCCCTTATCAGAATAAGGGCAGGGCCTTAGCAATGTTATGTTTGGGTTACTCAAGACAACAATAAGGTTTAAAAAACAAACCAAAATGACCTCTGAAGGCACAACTGGTCATTTTAAAGCTAGATTAATGATCACCAGTGTAGAGATCAACCCTTTGTTTTATCTTTGCATGATCCATATGGTGGTCTGGCTCTAGGCACTGTCCCAATATTAAGAGCAACAAAAAATTTTTTTAAAAAAGATTAAGCTATTCAAACTCATAAAATACTATATTTTCAATCTACAGTTGTGGATTCCCTGCCCATCGTGGGGAGGAGGAAGAGTGGAACTAGATGATCTTCACAGTCCCTTCCAACCCAAACAATTCTATAATTCTATGACTGGCTGTGCTTTGGTTTACTGGCTGCATTTCTCCCAAAGCTTGTTCAGTGAAGCCCCAGAAGTAGAGGATTTTACCCTGGACGAGGTCTGCTTGACCTTCTGGTTCTTCAACAGAAAGCTGCAAAATTAGGCTGCAGATTTGCAGGTGAATTAACTGCTGGAATAGGTATTCCAGAGCTATTGAATGACTCTGGATAGCAGCCATCCTGATAAATGCACTGGGAGTAGTAAAGTAGGGCCGTGCAGCATGCATCAGTTTATGATACCTGCCAAAATGCCTTAGCCCTTAACAGGGATATAAAAAAGGTCATGCTGCTGATTAAAACCACATATAGCTGACAGTGGCAAAGTTATTTTATCATATTTTAGAGAGGATCAGAGTTTTTCCCTGAGGGCAGTCTCATGCATCAGCAGGAGAGGCGTGCAGGGAAACCCTGTGCAGTGCAGAACTGCTTAAATTGGCAGGACAGTAAGTAAATGGAAAGACATTTTCCTCCTTTGTTCATCTCTGCTTCATTGACCTTTTCTTTCAGAGGAGGAAAAAAAGTGCTTGGGTCTATGAAGAAATATTTGGAACAAGGAAATCGTGCAAGTGAAAAGAAGTCTTACAGTTGGGAAAGGCAAAAAACCAGCTGGTGTAGCCACAATTCTGGATGTCCTATGGCAATAACCACCATCGATGCACAAAGCTCCTGTGTTCCTTCAATTAACATACTGTAGGTGGAAGCCAAAAACGCTGGATAATGGTAAGTTTCACTTTCTAAAAAGTCAAAAGCTATTTTAATAGAAGCGTAACTGCCTTTCTTTTCATGAAGTTCAGCAAGAAAATACTCTCTTTCTCAGAGGGTGACCGAACACCCACGTCGTTCAGAGGTCAGGCAGAGCACTCTTGTTATGCTTGGTTGGAACCAGTCTTGGTGAAAAAATAGCAAGAGCTGGTATCCTGAGTAGGGATAATGCTACAAGTCTCGGTGGTAAATCATCTTTACCAGCCACATCGCCAGGGGGATTTCCTCCAGTGAAGAAGAGGGAGGCTTATCTCTAGTAAACGATGGCTCAGGGGATTGGTACAGCATCTAAGTACAAAGACATGAGGAACTTTGTCCATGTATCTGTCATAGAGAAACTTTTGAAGATTATGTTGATCACCTCTCATATTTTAAGGAAAATTTCTATATGTTAACAGGAAGAATTCAACATCTTCTATGGACAATTGGGAAACTGGCACTATCTAAAACGTTTCAGGAGGCACAGACCTCACCACTCAAACTTTCACGAGTTCCCAAATTCACACACGCCATTTGCTGGTCTGCAGCCCCACAGTGGCTGAATTCCCATGCAGAGGACAGCATTGCAAGTAAGGCATGTAGGCTCGGGGCTGAGACAGTGAAAGATGAGGAGATAAGAATGCTGCCGACCTGGTTATTTATGAAGTGGTCTCTCTATCAGCCTGACTAGTATGCAAATATATATGCATGTCCCTGCATTGCCATGCACCTACTCTCCAGTGTTTGAAGTCTAGATGGCCCTTGAGGCAAGAGTCACGTCATGCAGAACAAAGCACATGTCAACACTAACTCCATGCCATAATAAACATTTTATCAGTAATGAGACCAAATTGGAGCTGAATTATAGGCTTAACATTGGTCCTTAGCTTTCATCCCCAAAAAAGTCTTAGAAGCTACATCTTTACAAAGGTGATAGAAAAGATAAGAACACTACTTATGATGTAATTAAGTAAATCATGCCAATCTCCCAGTAATGAACCCATTTCTAATTATCCTGGAGTCTACTTATCTTGCATGTGCCGCTTGAACACTTGTTTAAGGTGCTGCCAGAGTGCCTGTCATCAGAGACAGGGTTGCCAGCAGAAACCTTGCAGCAGAAAAATGAAGACAGGCTTGAACGCCTGTGTTTTGGTCTCTAGCACCATATTCACCCTTGAAAAAAACTATTAAAAAAAATAAACAACAACAAAACAAAACAGCACAATTTTGAAAGGGTTCTGGGTGAAACAAACAGGAACTCAGATTCAGTCATTCCGTAAGTGACATAAAAGATTTCTTCATTTGTTATTGCTTTGAGAAAAGAAACATTTTCCAACTTTCAGCATCAAACAGCCCCGACGTGAGGTTGTTTTCTGATTTGGTTTGTTAATGGACAGGAGGAATCCCAAAGTTTTTCTCAGGACCCCTTGAGATCCCTAAATCAAATTGCACTTCTTCATATTTTTCAACAATTCTCTTAACAGAGGTCCTTTTCCAGAAGCCGCACTAACTGAAGGTTTACTCCTGGTCTCTTCTCCCCATTTATTTTCCTCACCCTTTACTGTTCCCACTGCAAATGGAAGTCTTTATACCCTTTTAAAAGAAGATAAATGCATGAATAACCACAAAAAATGTGTCTCGCGTAAGTCACTTCAGTTATACAATTAAACATTTTCTCCTTCTCATGATGGGTTTTATTGAGGTATAAATCAGGACTAAAAGGCAATTTAGCACAGACAGGAATTTTAGTGAGGGGGGTGGGGGCGATGCAGATCCCCTGGGCATGTTTGGAAAATGAGAAACATACTCATAGACGATGCATCTCACCGGGTGCAGGATTCAGAGGAGCGAGAGAGTACTCCGTCTAGACTGAGATTTAACTTTCTCACTTAAATCAAGTGAAATAGGACCATGTTGGACGCAACTGCATAAAAACTTTCTGTGTTGGATTAAGGTTTTCTGCAAAGCCCAGTCACGCTGAAGAAATAGTGCGGGCAGAATGGAGCACTGCCAAATCACAGGGAGTAAGCAGGAGCTGAAAGGTGGTAGCAAGTGACTCCCTACATTTAGCAGGGTTTTAGCTTCACTCACTCCCTTCCATTAAGCCGAGACTTTCCCCTCTCTCCTGTTACTAAGGTAGATGCTTGTGGCAGATGCTTGTGCTTTCTTCCAGTCAGGACTCTCACAGTTGTAGACCCTCCTCATTTCTCTCTAGGAAAGCATACATTGAGGTCAAATAAGAAACCTATGCTTGCCTACATATGCAGTGTGCCTGGGAAGAGACAGCAGGATTCAGATACAGCTTTTCGCTTACTCTCACTTACTGATCAAAGTCCAAACACAAAACAACATCCTGCTCTTGGGCTGAACTGCTCAGCTAGAACCAGGATGGGAAGTCTCTGCCTTGCAGCACTGCTCAGCCCAGGTGAAACACATCTCCAGCCCACCAAAGAGAGGAACAGGATCACTCCAGCCCCACACAGTCAATGGAAAGAAGAATGGACATCAGACCTGTCACAGTATCTGCCCATGCAGACAACTCCCAACTCCATATTTGGGATTCACAGAAGGAAGCAGAGGTCTTAGGCTACCTTGCCAGCGACATGGTGTTTTATTCCTCCATCTAGATCTGCACTCAAGGATCTGGGGCATTAGCACCTGCCTTACTTAACAGACAAGTAGCCTAGGTTGTTCTTCCTGCGGTCAGCAGAAACTGCCGTTAGATCAGTTTCTGGTCTAAACTTCAGTTAGACCAGAAACTCAGCATCTCAGGCAGGATAAATCTGAGCCTGCCTACACTGAGAAATATAATTAGTTATCATACCTAACACTTCCAAACAAGAATCGACTAGTCTCTGCCCACATGTCTTAGTGCTTGCATTGTAATGGGGCATGGGCAACATTTTGCCCTCTGTGCACAACCCAGCTCATTAGGCAAAGCCATGCCCATGCCTGGATTCAGGGGAGCTGCATAGCTAAATTAAATTGTCCCTTTTGCTGCTTATTTGGAGGTAGAGTGCAGAAACGAGGCACAGCAGCTAGTAACAGGCTGAAACAAGTCAGCAGGCTCAGATGGCCCCCAAGCAACTTATATTTGAACCAAGTACCTCCCTCCTGGTGTACAGCACGTTAAAGTATACATCATTAATATTTTATCTTTATCAACCTTCTACTGTCCAGCATTGCCAGCCCACAATACATTTTCTGGAGCACAAGACTCGGAATACTTGCTGGTTTCTACAGTGCCCTGGCAGCTCCTAGATATTGCAAGAATCATTATATTACTTTGTGATTACAGAAAATTATATGTATCATAGAACGGTTTGGGTTGGAAGGGACCTTAAAGACCATCTAGTTCCAACCTCCCTGCCATGGGCAGGGACACCTTCCACTAGACCAGGTTGCTCAAAGCCTCATCCAGCCTGGCCTTGAACACTTCCAGGGATGGGGCATCCACAGCTTCTCTGGAAAACCTGTTCCAGTGCCTCACCACCCTCTCCATGAAGAATTTCTTCCTGATATCTAATCTAAACCTCCCCAGTTTCAATTTAAACCCATTACCCCTTGTCCTGTCACTACAGGCCCTTGTAAAAATTTCCCCCCCCCAGCTTCCTTGTAGGCCCCTTCAAGTACTGGAGGGCTGCTCTAATGTCTCCCCGGAGCCTTCTCTTCTCCAGGCTGAACAAGCCCAATTCTCAGCCTTCCTGTTCCTTCCAGTATTCTTCTCTGCCACTAAAGGGGTTGAGGAAAACACTACCTGTGTTGCTGATCCTACAACCAATTGTCCCAGTCTTCTTAAGTCACTTTTTTTTTTTTTTTTTTTTTAAATTCAGCCCTTAGTGCTTTACCTGCTTCCGCAGCTCAGGTGACAAAGCTGACCCCCCTGGTTTATGCAGGCAGCTGCAGTACAACATGCCCTTCCTGAGGATGTCCTCTCCCAGTGTGTCATCAGGGATTTTGGCTGAACATCCCCTGATGCTTTGCACTATAGCCAACTGATCCACCCTGTGACACTTCTCCAGCGTGTCAGCCCTGACCTCCTGCACCAGATCACCCACTTCCAGCTGAAGGTATACACCCTGCCTAATTCTTAGGCTTTCCAAACAATAGCTAATCCCAGGTTTGGCATCATCATCAGCTTCTGAATCAGGCTTCAACAGCATTGTCTGACCAAAGACTAGCAAGGTGAAAGGCCCCTTGCCAAGGGGTTAGGGAAGCTAGGACTAATAACTGTATTAACACCCACAAGGAAAGACTGGGAGGGCTGGAAGAAGTTTACATTAAAAGGGCGAGAGCTGACAAGAGCACATTACCTTTCAAACATCTGTTTTGTTTGTGCTTTAAAAGCACGGTAAAATGTATTTATACCCAATTACTTAGTTTACAAGGAAAGCAAGTTGCCTCATATGTTTTAAACGTGGCCTCATCTGAGCAGCAGTTCTCCTAGCCTGGATTTTGGAGATTACATCTCACTCCATGAATAATTCATTCATGAAGCCATAGTTTTCCATTTTCTAACCTCTGCCTACAGTTGACATTGGTTGTTTATTTTCCTCTCATTGAAATACAGAGGATGAAGGCCTGAAGTAGCAATTGCCTGAAATACACACAATCACTGAAATGTTGTGTACAGAGCTTTAGGTCATTAAAAATCACCATGGAGAAATTTGGGTTTAGCGTCCAGTGAAGCAGCAAGAAAAAACAGAGTACATCTCATAATGAAACTTGAAGAAAAATACCGAGTGCTTGCATTTATTTTAGTTTTTCAAAGAAAAAAAAACCAAAAAGCCACCCCAAGCTTCAGACTGGATTGGAAATGGAGGCAGAAAATATACAAGCATGCAATGTAGATAGAGAGTACTGTATGCCTTCCATTTGTTTCTCATCTGCTGGGCAAGTGTTTCTTTAACACCCATTAGCCACAGTTTATCCAAGGAATCCTTCCAGAGAGCCCGGCCTTGGAAGCAGCTCCTGCATTTGGTGTTCTTCAAGGCCTCAGGGACAACTCGTAAGTGGGAGGACCATCCCCTGACAATCCTCACACGACAGAGTAGTCCTGAGGAGATGCTGGCAGACAAATCAAAGTGCAGAAAAAAGCCTAAACCCACTCTGTTTTACACCTGCACCCAACCCAGTAATGCCTAGACTGCAGCCAGGTACCAGTTTAAAGCCATCTTGGTTCTTTCTCCTTTCCAAGCATGACAAAGTGTAAGCGAGGCACATCTCAAACTCTAGCCTGTTGGAGAGCAACAAGAACCAAAGATACAGCTGAAGGAGACATTTAGCTGAAGTTTGGATCATGGATTAATGCATCTTTGACCAAACAGAGAAGGCATCACCAGGTTACCAGGCTGAGTGCAGAAGGGAGAGCCCAGGGACCCAGATGCCACATTCATCAGCCTTTGAGTAACCAGATGTTTAAGGGCTGGGCTGTTCCAGCTTCCATGATTCCTCATACAAGTGTTTAATATTACCTTGTCTAATTAAAGACAGCCTCTAGTTCTTATGTTTCACTGTTGTGTAGAGTTACCACAGTGTGTACGTGGATCTCCAAGATTCACATAATCAGCAGTTAAACGTTAGAAGTAGCCAAAGTAAATGCTTTTTGTAGCAACATATAGCGCTCTTTTTGATAGCCATTTTACATAAATCACTATATAAAGGCATTATCACTGTTACTATTCTGTTGCAGGAGGGGGGACCAGAAGAAAAAGCTAAACACAGATATATACAAAAGGGCTGGACTAGATCAGTGCTAATATTCAATGCTCAGAACCAACTTTTTCAGTGCCAGAAGCAGTCAGACACTAGAGAGAAGTCACGGAAAAAACCCTTTTGCTTTTCTCTATCTGACTGATGCCATTAGTAATGAATAGCACAAAAGGAAAACTAGAACAAAACCAAACCCCTTCCCTTTCACAGTTTCTCTAACCTAATCCAAGCCAGAAATAGATTTTCACAAAAGGGATCCATAACACGCCCAGCCAAGACAGAAGTACAGCGGGACAGGCTACCCTGAGGGCCACCCGCCTGCAGAGTGGGCCCATGCAGGTTAGTTGGGCCAGCCACAACACCTGCAGGCTAGGCTCAGGGTAAACATTTGCCTTTCAAAGCAAAGACGCATGGAAGGTTTGGGGCTGCCACAAATGAACATAAATATTTCCCTCTAGGAATTCTTGTTTTGTGGTTTTGGGTGGGGTTTTTCTTGTTTTCTTTTTTTAAAACTAACAAAGAGCAGCCTAGAAGTGATGGGGCTTTCTGAAAATACCCTAAAGCTTTATTTGCTTTAACCTTAAAGCAAGAGGATCTAGTATCTATTCAGGTCCCATGAATAAGTGCATTTCTTATCAGCAGCCTTAGAATCCCATTAAAGAGCACAGATTCAGCAGTGTGCCTACAAATGGTAATGTCTTTACTTGTTCAGTGTCCGCTCATTTCCCAGAATATTTTTAAGGAGCCTTGTTTAATTTTATTCTTTTTCTCCCTTCTCTCATTCATGACATTTCCTTATGCTTATGATTATTTATTTGGCACGGCATTTTGTTGTAAGAGAACAACCAAGCCCTGTGTGCATACATAGCACAGAATTTCCACTTTAAGAGAGCTGGGTTTTGTAATTTATAGATGGCATTAAAAAAAACAACAACAAAAAAAAAAACCAAACCCAAAACCACATAACCAAACCAAAACAAAGAAAAAAAACAACCACCACTAACTAAAACATTGAATAACTTTAAGCCTAGAAAAGTCAAGAGGTTTTATCTGTGTATGGCTTTTGGCCAGTTAAATCAAAGTCACATCATCACCTTCCGCTCCAAACCCAAAACCACATAACCAAACCAAAACAAAGAAAAAAAACAACCACCACTAACTAAAACATTGAATAACTTAAAACCTCTTGACTTTTCTAGGCTTAATCTGTGTTATCAGTTATCAAACTTATCAAAGTCACATCATCACCTTCCGCTTTTGACAACTCTTACACTGGACCCCAATTCCAACATTATATCTTGAACCTCCCTCTTTCCTACTGAGCCTGAAAAACCATACTGACTACATGCAGCTGGCCTGCTCGAGAGAACCCCAGCGCCATCAGCAGCTACACCCCAAGCCTGCTTAAGGGGAGATAGGAAACACAAAGGGCAGCTTCCCTCAGGTTCTCTCCTTGAGAGTTTAGAGGCAGCCCAGGCCACAACTCTCCCCCAGAACTTCTCCCTGTCCCTAGTTGACTATTTTTCACAGCTGAGCCACAGGCCATTTGCAACTAGCACAAAAACTTACTCTTGTCACTGGGTTACAGATCCTTCTTGCTGTTATGAACACATCACACTTGTCCAGGCCCTGGAGCAAACAGAGACACGTGCCCCTTCATCACACAAGCGGAGGGCGATGGCAGTAACACAGGCCATTCCTGCCTGCCCACAGCTACGCAAACCCTAGCAGCAGCTACGGACACCTGGAAAAGGAACTAGTGGCTGCTTTCCTCCCTGTTAATGAAACATTTGAGATACAGCCATTGTTTATTCAAAGATCTAATAAGAGATGCCTGTGGCTATTTTCTACTCAGCATCATTAGTTAAACAGAAACTGATTGCAGATGGGGAACGGTCATTGTGTTTTATTACCAATTATTTGTTTCCTGGCATTTAAGGGCAGGTAGGGGTTGGCACATCTGTTCCCTTAGGCTGTAGACACTGCAAGGTATGGCCATACTCTGTTTACAAGCTATTATCACAGCTCATCGTTGGCTTTTTCAACTCCAGGCATGTCAGCACGTCTTAAAGGCTCTGTGTGAGAGAACATGAGAAGAGTTTGGTTTGTCTGCTATCAGCCAAAGATCGCTGTCGTGCTTTAACTATCTCTTAATAGAAAAGCTATCCACCACAGGCAATCATTACTCGAAGACCTCAGCAGCCTTAAACAGAGATGAGCAAAACAGAACCTCAGTGGCCTTTATATGTTTTAAGTCTTTCAAGTGAAATGTAAAAGATAGCCCCAACCTGCAATGTTTAATTCAGCTGTGTCTTGCTGCTTCCCCTGCGTTGTGCCAGACCCGTCCTGTGGAACTATGCCTGCAATAACTGGGGATACAAGCTTGAACTCTGTCAGACCCATCTTTCTGCATTAATACTGAAATGCATGCAAGATCTCACTCAAAATTTTCAGCTGGTGCCCATTAAAAATGAGACCAAGCTAATTAAAACAAGCAGTGGGTGTTCTATCAAGCAAATATCTTCAGAAATCTTTACTGGCTCCCAGAATGTAGTGGGAAACAGTACAAAATACCACTGCTGAAAGTCTCCTAGACTTTTTTGCCATCACATTTCCTGGTTTTCTGTCTTTGCCCTTCTCCCCTCAAACAAGAGGGTTCCCAACCTGCCAGGTTTGGTGTGCTCTTCATTTACAAAGACTTCAGTAAATGAGAGGACTGGTAGTGTTTTGTAGGACCTGGTTCTCAGCATTTAACTACACCGTGTATATATAGCACTATTGTTAGAAGTTACTGCAGGTCTCTTTACTGTGTGCTTTTCCCATCTGACACAGCTTCCCCACCCAGCCTGACAGCTGGAGGATACAGGAACCACCATATTCAATACAACTAACTCTCCACCTCATCCATGTGCTGGTTTTGACGTAAAACTAGCTGTCTTGCTAAGACACAAATCACCTAGCAGTTTCCCCACAGGGGAAGCTTCTCCCTAACCTCCATCGGCTACAGGTCAGTTCATGCCTCAAGTCTGAAATTTTATAGCCTTTCCAGCAGCTTCTAACCCACGCCTACAATAAAGCCATCAAATACCTGCTGGTACCCAGATTACCACCTGGACAGATAAACTCAGTTGAAGCAAAATGATAGACCCACCTTCCAGGTTCTGTGTTCCACATGACTAATTGCTACGCAGAATCTTGCCACCCTCACTGCCCATGACCATTCACTAGTCATACCCTCATAAAGCCCGGAGATGCTAAAAGCACACTCACCTGTTTCTTTACCTTTTTCCCTCAAACAAAAAGTTTCAGGGAAAATGTTTTCAGAGAGTTACAGAGTTCGGTTGCAAAATGCTTTCCATAGTACCACGTATAGTGGCTGTTGTAGTTAAGGCCTGACATATATTGTTATATTTTGAATACAAAACTCAATATTCTGCTGACCCTCCCTAATGTTACGTTACCTTTCAGTCTAACATCTGATTGATGATGCAGATTCAGATCAAATTTGCAGCAGGTGGTATGCAGGACATGTTTTCCATCAGATCTACTTAGCTCAACTGCATCCCCCAGATTTTTCTTTCACATGGCTATTTTCTATGCAGTACAGTGGTGAATATCAAATGCCATAATGGGAATTTTTTCTCATGTGAACCATTTCGTATTATTTCTCAATAATAAGCAGCATAAATAAATTCTTATTTCGCAAGACTAAAAAGTGTATCTGATGTCACAATCTAAACAATTTGGTACCACTAATGAATGTGTTAGCACTGCCTTCTGCATGAGCTTGTCCAATAGTATGGCATTCGTTAGCTTGTTCAATAGCATTACAATCGACTTGTAAATCCAGATTTCATGAGAAACAGTTTTTGTTCTTAAGCAGCAGGACTGCTGGCAGCATTGTGTATGTTGTTGTGTGCAATATCATCTGGGAGATCCATGCTCCCCAAAATGTGACTAGACTCTCGAAGTGTGAGAGTAGATTTTACAGTAGATGATTGCGACCTACAACTTCATGAGGCCTCAAAATAAAATTCCATCTGTAGAGAAAGGAATAAAGAATCAGCTGCAAATACAGTAAGATTAATGTATTAATAATCTGCTGGCATGGCACTCTCTGGGAAAGAGGCTAATTAAAAGGGATTTGTGAAAGGTCCTCTAGGATTACCTTGTACTAAGAGAAGTGGCAAGACATCTGGGTTATCAGTGATTTTTGTAAGTTCTAGAAAACAGAGGTTGTACCAAGAAATTGAGCCCTCCATCTTCATCTACACTGGAAATATGCTCTTTGTATTAGTTCTGCAAGCATTTATGGCTTTAGGAAATCTGGAGGAGCAAAGACTGGGACTCTATTCTCTCTATAACCTAAATCTTCTTCCCATAAACAATTCGTGTAATGATTTCCATTTACATCAGGGACAGGTGGAACATGGCCTGATGAGGGAAGATAGTAAAGTCCTGCTGACTTTATCAGCTGAAGCATGTGATTCACAGGACTCATTTCCCTTCAAATTAAACTATCAATCAAATTAGGGAGCTGAAATCCCAGTACTACCCTTCTGACGGCAGCAAGTCAGAATTTTGCCCAAAGCACGTGGCCTCAAGGTTTTAAAAAGGAAACTAGAGAGGCCACCTCCCTTTCTGTCCCTCGTCCATTCAGAGACTCGTCTTCACTTCGGGAACAGCATGTTTCTCATGCCTGGCTTTACCTCCTGCCAAGAAAAGTTCCTTCCTTGCATGCAGGGAGGGAAAGCGTCCTGTGAAAAGAGCTCAGGTGCTTCATCGAGCTACTCTCGGTCAGTCACAAGTGACAGCACCTGTGCAGAAAAGCTGCATTCCCAGACTTTGGACCATCACTGGACATGCCACATTGGCTTCGGAGCAAAAGCAGCTGCATTGTCAAAGCCACCCGAGCTAGCATTACAGCTGAGGAGCCACATGGGGTAGTACAGAAGAGTAAATTCAACAGCTAATCCTTACAGAAAATACAAACTGTGATGATGGAGCCTTCTGTTTGGAAATGGAAGTATCTCACATCACTGAGCCAGAAAGAATAGAAAACCTTCCTGACGGAAGCAGTAAGGAACAAGACAAAGGACCCTTTTTCTTTGCTCAGTAACATCCAGGAGGAGAGATACTTCATGGGTTTGTAATGCCCTGAGAGAGAAAAAGTAGCTTCATGCACAGATGTGGTTTGGTGGGATGAATGATGCACTTAATTTATATTTTGAATTACTGAAGGATGATGACTAGAGAGGGTCATCAGCCGTGAAATTCAGATCCAGGTCTGAAAAGGCTCCAAGCATTTCAGAGCACAGGGTCATGGGGATGGGGCTTGGGTTTTGCTTCGGGTTCATTGGAGAGAAAATGGTCAGCTCACAGTTTAGCTCTGGAATCACCCTTGAATTTGTCTAGATTCATGGCCTTGGCTTGGACCCATTTAGCAGTAACAACTGTGAGAGAAACTGCAAGGGAGGAAGAAAAGATAAAATAATGGCATGAATTCCAGTAGCTCCTGGAAAAAATACATTTGACCCTTATTATCTACTAACTTCTAACTCTGATGCTTAGCTCTGTTTTTTGCTTTTAAAATATTGTCCCTGGCAGAATGGAATCCAAAGAAAAAATAGACTCTGGAAAAAGTGTGAGGCTCTGGGGAGACAGTTATTTACTGGCAGTTTCACAACCGCCCCTGCACTTCTAATGAAATTTCATTTGTCAAGTTCGGTGCAACTTGGTGACAAGCCAATCTTACTCTGCCTGCCTTTTAGCTTAGAAATATCCTTTTGGACTCCTGTTCCCAAGCAGGGCCTTTATTTCATTTGAGAAAAAGAGAGTTGCAGCCTGCATTTAAAAAGTCAGTCTCAAGCTCTCATGGACACAATTTCTTACTTTAGTATGAAAAAGGAGTTAAAATTTTGAACTGCTGTTAACACCATGCATAATAAAACATGCTGCTCACCAACAGTACTTCAAAGGGAAATATATTCAGCTTTGGAAAAAAATAAAACCCACAACTGGTTGTGATTTTATATGGACTCACCACTGTCTGGGATGAGGCCACCTAACAGGAGTCTGGACTCAGCATCCTTCCAACATAGGATGAAATCCACAGCTTCTAAAGGGGGGAATGGATCTTAGTTCTTACTGATGTTTTGTAATATGTGAGGCCTGGTTTGTGTACATAGCTTGCATTACATTCCAGTGGTGGGTAAAAGAGCTACACTATTTTGACTTCTCCTGGTTCAAATACTAGCTTAAGCTCACTGAAAGATCTTGCATGTTTAGATCTCAGGGTAGAGTTGACAACAGAAACAGTCACAAGTTTTGTTTGGTTTCATGGAAAAGGAGAATTTAAAAAAAAAAAGAGTTAGCAGAAACAAACTGATCACACTTCCCCCTTTGTTCAGAACAAAAAAAAATAGAAAGAAAAAATAAAGACGCTGATTTATTTTAGACAGCCTGAATAGCTGGAGACAGAGAGCTGAAATATGGCAAGGAAATTGCCACCCTAAACAAGTTCCTTTGAGCAATTTGATGATTTTCTTTTCTTTCTGCCTGAGTTATGAGTTCTTGGAATGCACATACCATTGATTTGGTTGGTAATTTGCACAAACAGCTCTTCCTGAGGTCCTAAAGCCACTGTATATCCCAGAGTCGAAACACTGAACTTGATATGGAGAAATAGAGTCCAATTGTTTGCCAAAGTCAGGCTACCTAACCTTGTAAATGCACACGAGCAGTTCTGGCTTCTCCCGTGATCAAAAAGCATATCCATCCTGTGACTGAAATGCATGTGCTGTGACACACTCAGAAGTGAACACGAGGATATATACACCCACTTGCCCTTTGCTGAAGCTTGAAACTTCTGTTCTACACCACCCCAATTCTCATGGAAGCATAACTGCTGTGGCATCAAAGATCTACTTGTTACACATCAGGTGCTGTGACCATCCTCTGTTATATGGGCCCCCTTCTTCCTCCTGTCAGAAATGTTGTTTGTGCAATTTTCTTTGGGTAAGGAGGTTTGTTTGCATTTCCCTCTGAAATACAAATATAAACAATATAAACATAAACAAACATAAATAGACAAACACCACAATTTGATGGGATGGGACTCATGGGGGTGGTTTAGGTTCCTAATTGCCATGTTCTGCACAAAGCCTGAGGTTTGCACCCTGGAGACACTGAACCCTGTTTTCTCTTTCATTCAGCTCCAAACTGCTTTGGAGTACCTAATGCATGTTAAATGCTGGTCCTACAGCAGGCTTGTTCATGACAAACCCCCCAAAACCCAAGCCCAAGAGGAGGCTACGAGGACTATGCCTCCTTTTTATCAAGAGGCCCATTGGTTAAAGCTTATTTCTGAGGTACCAGAAACAAGAGCTCTGTCATTTCTTTGCCTGATGTAAAGCAGGCACTTGATGCTGGTTTCCCAAACTCTTAAGTGGCCACCTAAGCCACTACATTACATGTTGTCCCAGGGCGATCTTCCCACTGCCTCACCAGATGGACTTACTCACTCTGCTCCCTCACCTAAACTGGGAGAGAGATAACACAATGGAGTAAGCTAGAGGGCAGATTGGCAACCCAGAAAGCTGGATTCTCGCCTGGGATGTGGAAGCTGGGCATCAAGCTGCCTTCCAGCAAACATTCAATTATATCAGAGATGCCCACCAAGTCTCAGCAGTGAGCCAGAAGCCCAAACCTTAGGACCCCTCTTCTTTCATCCAGTTCTTCATCTTCTCTAGGGAAGAGTGGGCAAACTCCCTTCGATCTCTTCCTTGAATACTCTGCCAGTCGCAAAGGCCAAAGGAGTGACAGACTGCGACTGGCGTTGCTCACAGTCTCTGTCCTGGGGATGTACTGCCAGCATCCTCTCATCTCCATGTTTACCTCCTCCTACAGTGGCACAGTTCTCAAATGGAAGGTGTGGTCTTACCTGTTGGGGTGCATGGTGGGTACCCTGATTTCTAGCAGTAGTGGATTAAGTTCAATGACTCGCAGAGCTCAGCCTCCTGTCTAATTTGAATTTAATCTTAGAAAACTAAGGCTGAAAGAGACATCTTGAGATCACCTAATACCACTTTGTACCCAGAAGCAGGGTCTGATATCCCTAGGCTAACCCCAACTCACGTTTGTCTAACATGCTGGAAGGCCTACAAGAAAGGAGAGCCCATAACCTCATTCAAATACCTGCTTCAGTATTGTAAACACTCAGAATTTATCTTTTTTGTCTTATACTCAACTAACCAAGCTTCGCTTTAATTTTTTTTCTTCCTCTTCCACCATGTATGAAAGAAAATATTAAATTGGTCTAGAAATACAGAAATCAAATTTTGAAGTTAAATCTTCCCATTGAAGCTAGTAGTTCATAGGCACAGTTGCAAAGCAAAATAAAGGGGAATTGCTAAAAAAAGTAATCTCTTAATGCTGTGTCACTGTCTATGGGATTTCCTTTGGGAGCTTTGCTTTTTGTTTGTTTTGAAGGGATATGGTAAACAGTCACTCAAGGATGGGTAGGAAAAGCCCCAGGCTGGAGATTACCATTTAGTTTTCTAATTAGACTGGAATGAAAATAGGTCTAAATCCATTGAGCATACAAAATACGTTTGCATACTTAGTAATTGATAATAATGATGGTTCCCTAAAGCAACAGTAAGTGCCTAGTTGTTATTTTGTAACCTACGGCAAATGAGTGTTTGTTTTACATAAGCTGACAAAACTCAGCTTAAAAGAGGCCACCACAGTGACATTCCAGAGTACAGGGAGAGCTGGCACTTTATCTACTGGCTGGTAAAAAAAAAAGGAAGTATGATTTCATAATGTTATTCTACTGAATAGTTGATGAATTGCACATTTCACTTGCTGTAAGGATCCAAGGAACTAAACATTAGCTGAGCAGTCTAACTTGGTCCCACCTCAGCGCAGTATAAATAGTCACGTACACCAGCAGCAACAGAAGACCGAGATTATTTTTCAGAAACCGATGGAAAAGTCTGACCCTCCTTTCCTTACACAGAAGTTGTCACATAAAAACAATCAAGCTGCGATTCAAAATACTTGAATGCAGGCACAAACCATACGACGAACATGTGTTAACTGTCAGCTAAAAAGTACCTAAAAATCCATCCCAATTATCTAGGGAGGGAATAGGAAACAACATGGGGACATTTTTTATAATGGATGATTGCTAAATGCTGACCTTTTTTGTTCGGTTCTGATTTTAATGTTCAGAACTCGGTTGTGCAGGAAGAGGAGGGATTTTCAGCTGCATGAAGAGAAGTTAGCAAAAGCAATACCAACCCCACAAATCCAGTTAACATGTAGAGAAGCAGAGATTTGCAGTAATACATATGTTGAAAGCATTACAGCAACCACACACACTCTCTTGCATTTAGTTCCCAAAGTCAGCTACCCATGCAGCCTATGTAGATGTGCAACAGGACAAAATAGCAGTTCAGGGAACAGTATAGTTTGGTAAACTTGTCAAACCCATCCTTAAATCAATCTAAAAAATGTCTATCTGTATGTGTGTGCACCTGCTTGGAGGGTGTGTGTGTGTGTGTGTGCGTTTCTGGTTTCCTAAGGAAATGAAAGCTTAAGGGATTAACGCTCCGTGCATGTATGTGTTCTTAGAAAACATCACCATGTGCATGGATGACCATTTATCTGAGCTTAAGAAATCCTTGACTTCCACGGAGCCAAGGCTGGTAGCTCACCCACATTCCAGCCCAGTGAGACGAAATTCCAAATTGCCTGTGAAGTCCTTGATGTACACAAGTCAATGCCACCCCAAAACCCATCCCTCTGCAGTGCAGAAATCCCCTTTGCAGTTATGCAGCTGCAAGTTAGTTTTGCATATTTAAAATGCTGGGGATTTGTTGGGGACTTTGCAAAAGGAGATGATCTATCTGCACACAGGAGTATCCCTGCACACTTAGTGAGCTAGCTTCTTTCTGCACTTTTAGTATTAAGGATTAAACTTTGGCAACAGATGGGGTTTACGGGCATTCTCAAAGCAAACTACTCAGATTTCCAAAGATTTGGAAGATTCATATGCATTTAAAAATACTTTATTGCATTTCTGCGGATGAGTCCCAGATATTGCGGTGTCCTGCAAATGCTTTTAGCTACCTCCTTTATGGCAGCCTGGATTTTAGACGAGGTCTCATTCACAAATGGCCAAGGTCCTTTTCAGCACTGAGAGCAAGAACTGTTTTGCTAGGCAGCAGGACATGGCCTTTAGCTTGTTTTAGATAATGTGAATTAAGTGCTTCAGCTGTAACCAAAGCTACAATAAGTTTTAGTTTTAGTTTTTAGTTTTACTCTTAGTTTTAGTCTTCTTGTGGATGGTGTCTGTGGTGATGGACATTCATAAAAAGACTGGACTAGAGGAATGAGTGGTGCTAGCAGTCAGAGAGCTCCTGAAAGAGGGAGAAGAAGATCAAAGGCTTACATTTTGAAACTCTGTAGAACATCTAAAAATTAAAAAAGAAAAAAAAAATAGGAAAACCCCTAGATATTATAGAGAAAAATTTTTAAAGGAAAAAAAAAAAAAGGAACCACCCCTCCCCCAATATTATAGAGGTTTTATTCTCCCTCATTTAAAAATGCAGGAAAATATTTTAAAAATATTAGAAGGAAAAGGGAATAAAATAGTCTTTCATACATTTATAATATTTTCACAACTGGAAATGGGGTGCTTCCCTGGACTTAGAAACCCCACAGTTTCACCCTCCTTTTCAGCATGAGAGAAAAAGGAAAGAAATCAGGTAGAAATACCCTCAAATACAAGCATGTTTTTTCTCTTTCCAGAAACAAAATAATTACATTGAAATAATGGTCATCTGGCTTTGTTTTAAAACCTCTGCCAGCAAAATGTAAACAATTCCATGTAGAAATGCACATTGTGTTGTTTTTGTGGTTTTTTTTTTCCCATCTGCCTCACTATTGTTACCTGCAGTATACAAATCATTTTGGATACACGGGACTTATTTGCCATCGTGTCACTATCCTCAGGATACAATGTTCATTTGATTTCATACACCACAAGTCTGATACACTGCAATCACTAGCTGGGCTGTCCTAAGGAGCTATGTGAATGCTATTTCCCATCCTATCTGCCTGCATTTTCAATATAAGGGGACAACATTATCAGGAAATACAATATTCATAGATATGGCATGGAGCAGTGGGAAAAGAAGACACATTTTTCCCGATTGTCTTAAAGGCTTCCTTCAATAGTGAAGTAGGAAATAGGTCATTTCTGTAAGGTTAATTTAGCTCATAGCAAAATATTCCAAGATATACAAGGTTAAACAGTTTTGTGTAATAAAGTAGCAGCCATTTATAAATCTGCATAGAGAAACAACACAATATAGACATATCTTTTAAACACGTGCCAGCAGGATATGAGTTGTTTGTATTCCAGGAGAAATGAAGGCTTGCTACTCTAAAAACACCTGCAGAGGCAAGAGGAAATTCCCATGTTCCTTAATACTCTTTTTTTTTGCTAGGTGAATTGCAATTCTAAAACATTTTTTGAAGAGGCATGAGAATGTAGGGAACAACGACTTTCAGCAATCAAATCCTTTGGTTTAAACAAAACCTACAGAGGGAAAATGGTGACCATCCCGACATTTCCATATCTTCCTTAGTTCTATCACCCAGACGGGGATCAGGTTAAATTTCTCCACATCCGTTTCCTGCTTTTTAAATGCTGGACTAGAACAGTGGAAAGATTCATAGGTGCAACTTACACAAAGGGGACAAGGCGGACAATATTTTTCTCAGTAGCCACCCAAAACCCATCCCATCAAGGACTAGGGACAGCTTCCGACCAGGAACAGCTGCACAAACTCCATCTGATTTTTGCCCTTTTTCAGGGGTGTAGCAACAACTGCAGAAGTCCGAGGTCTAAAAGGAAGTAGAAGGGAAAAGAAAGAGAAGTTTCTTCGCTTGAATCTCCGAGTAGAAGCAATTTAAAGGTGGGAAGCAGGGTGAACTAGAGGTCTGGTACCTATTGCAATCTAGTAGAAAGACACTGGGCCTTAATGCACTCCAAATGAACAGAAGAGTCAGTCATGGATACTGTGGAAGTAGAGGCCATTTCACACAGCCATTTCTAAAGGCCAGATCCCTGGTTACTGAAGATGTGTGTCGATTTATTGATATCAGTTGAACTAGGATGGTTTGCACTAAGCTAAAGGACAAGCCTCAAATCGTTCTGCTCGCTCTTCAGTCTGCACTTGACACCAAGTGGGACTTCATTTATACTTCAGATGAATCAAGTTTTAGAGGTTATTCTGGGGGAAAAAAAAAAAAATTAGGCATTTCTTTTCCTTACTCAGGATGATACTTTTTAAGTTGGAAACTTCAACTCAACCTTTCAATAATCAATGTAATATGCCATAAAATAGGAAATAAATGTGTCAAACTGATTTCACACCCTTTTTCCTTGAGGTGCTTGCTGCAAAATGACATAGCATATTATTCAACAGGTGCTTGAGTCGGACTTGGTTACTCTTTCTCAACCAGAACATTTACTTCTCAGTTGGACTTATAAAAGAAGATAGACAATTTAAGATTAATTATTACCCAACTGGGGTGAAGAAAGAAAATGCTGGTGCTTTGAATGCAGCGTGCCTGCAGTCAGTACTCACTGACTGTGTGACGGTACATTTACTGTATTTAAAAAGCAGGTGGATGTTTTACCTTAATAGTTTACCATAATAGCAACAGGATAAACTGCAAAATTAGTATCTTTACATGTGGATATAATTTGCCCATGTGCAGACATTTTAATATTCATTATCAGTTAGAAACTAGATTACTGAAAGAAGGGATCCTTTTCAGAAGGTACAGAATACAGTATTTTGTTACTCTGACTGAAAACACCTCAGTTGATGAGTAGCATCATTTAAATCAGTTAAGATACTTCACAAATAAAGTAGAATACGCCCTAGAAAGAGTTTTAATAATCTGGCCTATGTAAGACTTCTCTAAGAGCTGCTGCATGCATCACCGCTTAGATGCCAGTGCTTACATGCCAGACTGGTAGGAACAATTTGAAGTTTAAGGGTTCAGAAAATATTCAGAGACAAGAATTACCTGGGAGCAGACCCTGAGAGTGCTATTCAAGGGGAAGAGCATCCAGTTCCCCTGGCAGCCTTTGCTCCACATGAAATAAATTACACTATTAACAGAACAAAACATTGCTAAAATGTGTGTAGAATCAGGTGGGCTTCAAACTGTAAGAACCGCTTAGTAGAGTGCAAAAATGAGGCAACTCTGCTGGCGTGGTGGAAAGGTCAGGGGCATTTTCATCTCTGTTTGGTATTCTTTTGAACTTAGAGATTTATACTAGAGCGCAAAGAGACGCTCGGACGCCAGCACATCAAACTGCCTCGCTGTTAAACTGGGGGCCTGGCACATTAACCACAAGATCCACCCACGAGTGGAAACAGCTCTTTCACTGTTCCTGGAAGAAGCTGCACAGTTGCAGAATGGGCCTGCAAATATTAGATTGGATATCGATGCTGCATACTGCCATGGGTAGTTCTGGAAGATGCACTGTGAAAATTCAACTAATGCCAGATTTAACAACTTTCTGCTGCTGAATGTTACGAACAGTTCAGCAGACCTGAGGCTATGTTTGAATGGAAAAAAGAGATGGAGAATGTTTGTAGTTCCTCTGGGTGAGTGCAAACGTGCCATGAGCTAGCCCTTTGCTTTTGCAGTCCCCATGCTAACATGCCTGTCTTGACTCAACTTTATTTATTTCAGTATGGGCTGAAATTTTGCAGTAATATCTTCTCTGTGTAAAACGTTACCTTCTGTTAGAAGGGTGAGAAGATACCCAAGATCCACCAGCAATTACTGTCCCTTAAGTCACCGCATGCAGTCTCCAGCCCTACCAGGAGAATGACAAGCTGTTTGGGTCAGAAGGCAGTTTGGCAGCTTTGGGCATCCCATTAAAAACCCAGAGGAAATCAAGACCAAAAGCAAATCGATGTGAAGACCTTCACACTGAAATCAGATTTACGGGAAAAAAACCCCAACCTATGTATGATGATTATGCTCTAAACAGTTTCTTTTGAGAAAAAGAGAAGCCACTTCAGCATAAATGTGATGGTCTGGAAGATTATTAAAATGTAATGCATATAACTGGCTGAGTTATTTTAATATCAACTTTTCCTTGAAATTAAATATTGATTTGTAGCCAGGTGGTGGTTTTCAGGGACAGTTATTTTTTTTCATTACGGGGTTTAAGACCAGCAATTATGCAATAATTTCAAGAGTTTGTCCTCAAAGATCAGTTTACTAATTGGCTGGCCAAATATTTCCTTAAAGCTTCTTTTAGGTAGCAGCTTAAAACTGAGAGATTTTAGACTATAAAACTCATTTTTTTGTTGCTGTTCTCTAAAGGAAAAGAAAGATGGAGACATGGTTTCAGTGCTAGCAGTAAAGAAATCTGTGCTGACTATTGTCCTGCAGTTCCCGTTCTGTCAAATAGGGTGCAGCTGCAGATTTAGCAAGCAGCGTTAGCAGGCATCGACCCACTGGCCAACAGCAGGGACTATGGTGAATGACCCCAGGATGTGGGTGGCACATCCGTGAACATCTAGTCACATGAGGACTATCCTCAGCACCTAGCACAATAGGGGTCCACTGCTTGCCAGTGAGCAGAGGAGTATCATTAATGTGGTGAGCCCTTTTTCTTCTAAAATTATTAAATAAATCTACCAGTAAGGACAGAGAACCTTTGGGCCTCATGCATAAAGACCCACGTATTGCTGGGCTCCCAGCAAAGGACAGCATATCCCTCCCTGAAGATATAAATGCACTGATAATGAACTATGACTCCCTGACAGCAAAAAGGAAAGAGAATTTTTTTTGCAGGATTTGGTACAGCAAATGAATAAAGGGTCTTCTGTGACACAGCTAGTCACTGTCCAGTGAACCCTGTTTTCCTAGAAATGCTTTTGGAAGAACTTCAGAGGAACCACCACATCGGCTTTTCCCCACCATTCGGTTTAAGGGGCAGATGCCCCCACCTACATTTCGTCCATGCTCCTGGGAAGTCTGCTAATTCTCCTGTAGCTGAATGAGAACTGGTTGCAGAAACTAGGTCCTGCAAACACTGTGAGGCCCTCTGCAGACTCCAAAGCCAGCAGGCTCAGACTGGACCTCCTAAATACTGACAAGAACTTAGGAGATGTTTGGCAAGCAAAGAGGTGGCATATAAGGATTCCTTGTTTAGTACAGCTTTGTGAGTATGGAGTCAAGCCAGGACACAACGTCTAGTTAGGTACCTGCCATGGAGGATGGGAGTCGAGATTTTTTGTGGTGGTGCCTTCAATATGAGCAGAAGCCAAAGCAAAGAGTAAGAGCAGGCTAGTTTTACTAAGCACTTGGGCATGAATCATTGCGCTGCATGTTTCCATTTGTACCTCCGTCCTGCTACTTATTGTCCTACTGTGCCCAGCATGCAAGTTAAACCCAAGTCTAGCCTTCCTAGCAAGCTAGCTGCAGTTTAGAAGACTAAATCAGTGGATTTCAGGCTTTTGTGAAGAATAATGGTGAAGCATTTGTCACATCTGGCACTACACAGCAAGCTTTCTCAGAATCCATTTTGGTGCATCTCCGTGCAACCTACAGAACAGGAAACCCACATCCTTTCTGTGTGAGCATATGACCTAGAAACTCCCACTGTGAGGTGTGATTTCACTCTGAAAAACCAGAAAGACACATTTTGTAGCTGCAGCTAGCAAGATAGGTAGATTGCTGGTGCAGAGAGTAGGATGTTGATGCAGGGTTACTACATCAATAATGGATTTAGGGGTCTTTTGTTTTTAAGTATGGTACAAATTAGTAGAAACAGAAAGCACCTGAAAACAGTAGTTTCCCTCTACCATATCTTTGACTTCTGTGTGCATTCCATCAAATGAACAGGCTTTTCAGAAGTCCTGGGAAAAAATTACTGACTACTTTGAGCACTGAGATGCTTGACTGCAATGAGTCATTTTCTGTTCCTTGCTGGACCACAGAAGAGGCCACTTTGTCTTTACAGGATGAAAGTGGCAAAGGTCGTGACTGCCTAAGCAAGCACGCTGTGACAATTTCACAATGAATTTTCACTTGGATTAACCTTAGATACCAAAAATTGGCACAGATTTTTCTACTACTACCACTCTGACTAACAAATCTCTCCTGCTCCCAGAAATCCTGGACAAAAATTTCACCTGGAAAGAGCTCAAATATATTTTGAGGACGCGATGATTATTATCTTATGTGCTTTCTCCTCTGCATGTCTGGTTTCTGCCAGAAGAAATGCATGTGTGAACAGGGGAGATGCAGATCTCAAAATCCAGTTCTGCTTTGCTAAGCCAGGTTGTTTGGATATCTTGGCCACAATCCCAACAAACATTCAGAGGTTGGATTCAAAAGGCTCAGGCACTGAACTCTCAGCCTTCCATGCAAGGGTGGGCATAACACAATAGGACCTATTGGATACCCCAGTCTTCCTGGAGTAGCAGCTGTATGTCAGCTGGGATACCCTAAGTCATAGAATCATAGAATCATAGACTTATAGAATCATAGAACGGTTTGGATTGGAAGGGACCTTAAAGACCATCTGGTTCCAACCCCCATGCCATGGGCAGGGACACCTTCCACTAGACCAGGTTGCTCCAAGCCTCATCCAGCCTGGCCTTGAACACTTCCAGGGATGGGGCATCCACAGCTTCTCTGGAAAACCTGTTCCAGTGCCTCACCACCCTCTTTGTGAAAAACAACTTCCTGATATCCAATCTAAACCTCCCCACTTTCAATTTAAACCCATTACCCCTTGTCCTGTCACTACAGGCCCTTGTAAAAATTTCCCCCCACCAGCTTCCTTGTAGGCCCCCTTCAGGTACTGGAAGGCTGCAATGAGGTCTCCTCAAAGCCTTCTCTTCTCCAGGCTGAAAAAGCCCAATTCTCAGCCTTTCTTCATAGGAGAGGTGCTCCAGCCCTCTGATCATCTTTGTTGCCCTCCTCTGAACTCGCTCCAACTAGTTGATACCCTTCTTATGTTGAGGGCTCCACAGCTGGACACAGTATTCCAGGTGGGGTCTCATGACTAAGTCCATAGACTCCATGCTTAGGCAACCCAGTCCCACCCCTCGCAGACCCACATTTGCTTTTGAAAACCTAGCCCTCAAGCATTCACATGCCTAAGCAAAGTGAAACTCCAAACCACTTTGATTTCTGAGGATAAGGATGGTGCAGACCCGAGAACAAGGGAAATCCAGCTAGATGCCATTTGCAGGATTACAGCATGGCCAAGGATATAGCGAGGGAGGTTCTGTGAAGATACAGCAGCTCCACCAAGCAATGTCCCTGCTCCCCAGTTAAGCAGTGTTGTCACAGCCGAGCAGTCAATTCTCCTTGTTATTCAGCTCACGGCCACCAGCACCTCATCTATTTTGCACTTCTTGTGTGATAATGAGCAAATCGCCAAGTGCCCCTGTTTTCCTTCCTGCAAAATGCTGATGATGCTACTACTTCATCCCAAAGAACAGCCAGTCCTTCAGAGATTACTGACCTACCACATACACCAGAGAAAAACCTGTAGTAGAGGATGCAGTAAATTTTCTTAAATGCAAGGGACTACGTGACCAAATAGTCGTATTATAACTCCATCATATACAGTTCTAGGTCAATATATATTTAAACACCGGAAGATATATATTTAAACACTTCTTTTAACCAAAATCGAACTACAGTGTGGTCAATAAATCATTGACAAACTATAATGTATGTAATCCTTCCCTTATTTTACTATGCTAAAGAACACAGCTAAACGAACCAACCTTTTCTCCAGTACTCCTTTTCTTCTATTGGTTGTGGTTGTGGTCCAGAGATGGGTTCATCTTAGCTTCTCAGCACTTGCTTTCTAACCTCATCTGGTCCAAAAGTGGCACTCTCTGCCATCAATTTCTTTCTGAAACCTTGAAGGGGAATGGATCATGAGAGTCATGTACAGCAGAAAAAAACCACAGGAGATTATTTTTCTAATTGAATGGAAAAATATGTATGGTATAAGCCAAAAAAGCCCCCAGTTACTTTGAAAAGAAATCAGCCAACCTGAGAAACTGTTTACAGATTGTTTGTAAGCAATTTGTTTCTCTCTCCATAAGCAATGGAGACAGAAGGAAGCAAAATTCATCCAGCCTATAATAGCCACCTGGCTCTGAACTTTGGAACTTCATACTGTTATAAAAAGACAGGTCCTTGATTAGATAGCAGGTAGTTGATGCTTTGAAGGTTGGACTCACTTTTGAGCTAAGCCTTCTCATACCCCAACAGATTTTTCTGTATCTAACTATATCATTCATGGTGAGCATCTAGAATCAATCTGTATGAATTCGTCTATATGTAGTAAGTCAGAATGAGTACCCAACACATAGTAATGCCACTGTCACCTACTTCAACGTAAGCTTTATCAGCTGGACTGGTCCGGAGAGGCAGTCATGACTCATAAAACTAAGTAGCTTCAGTATAGCTTGGGGGTTCTCAACACCACCAAGATCATCAACCAATCAAAGACAGATGCAGCTTTTAGGATGTATGGCTGGTTTAATTAAGTGGCTGTATCTTATATATCTATAAAAATGGCATGCCTGATATATTTTAGATTATCTGGGGACACCTGCCTACACACCTGAAGTCTAGAACCATGACTACAGAAACATGTCACATTAGAGTTTCTTTTTGTTTTCTGAAATGCGGAACAAACCCTGCAAGAGGAAACAACAAAGAAAAATATTAAAGCAGAGCTGAAAGCTGTCCAGAGCTGCAGGTGGAAAAATTCCTGTCTGCATCAGGGGTTTTGAGTTGTGTCACTGTGCAAAGAAAAGGCTGAAAGATACAGATGCACTTTTTATTACCTATATGTTTGGGCGAGGTAGTGATAAATAGCAAGAAGGAATATAAATTCATGAGTTTTTAAGGAACTCTTTTATTTTTCTAAAGAATGAAATAATGAAACAACCACTGTCAACCCCAAAGAACAGTACTGAGGTCAGCAAATAGAGCAGCCTCAAAGCCTGAGGGAAGGGGGGAGGAAGAGCACTTGCTACTCACCATATGAATGGCAAGCAAAGAGAAAAGCAGACCTGACCTTTCAGGGAGACCTGGAAACAGCCCCAAGAACACTGGGCATGAATAGAAAACAAAACACAAATAGGCATTAAGAAAACCTCACTCCAATGGAAAGAGGAAGTGGTTTAAGGGGATTAGGTCCCAAAAAACAAAGCTCCACTCTTCCTCAGACTGCTGAGGAGTCCCAGAAATATTCTCCTATAGCACTGATGGGGCTGTGAAAACAGACAAATGTTGGCCCCCACTCAACAAATGATAGTAATGGGAGGTGACATCTCTGGACCTCAACCAGCTAGTACACAATTGTCTCGTTTTCATGGTGTGTCAAATTAAATTTAGACTTCAGTGCTTTGCTTGTCTTTTGCCGTTATCTCCTTCCCAGAGCAGAACACAGAACATTTACAACTTTGCACTGACTTTGACCTTGCAAACACAAATGCCAGCCCACAAAAACTAGTGCTGAATCATTTCTTTTC
>NW_010264979.1:0-6362 GCF_000690775.1 Eurypyga helias | reverse complement strand
TTCATGTTGGCCCATTTCTTCATGAATGGCTCTCATGCATCTATAGCACAGAAGCATTTGAGAAGATTTGGACTTGATGAGCTGCAGGGAAAATTTCTCAGGCAGGAGTCTTTCATGGTGGGCAACACACACAGTTGTCCTCTTCTGACAGTCTACAACCACCATAACAACAACTACAAAAAGCACAACAGCCTAGTAACCTGTTTCACAAAACTGAAATGCCCTAAAATCTTGGAATGTTACAAGCAGACACAGTGGCAAGGCACCCATGGACACAAAACCGACACCGATTTTGCTTGGCACTGTAAGATTGGGGTAGTCTTCTCTGTCTTGTGACTAAACAGATGATAATGTGGAGTCACAGCCACGAGACAGCTTTGCTCGGATCGGGATTACACCCTCTCATTCTTTTACTCAAGTAACAGCCTCCTCAGCAGCGCAGGCCCAACTCATCTGGAAGTACTGATGTTGAGACCCGACACTTTAAAAGCACTGATGCTTTTTTTATGCATTAAGAGTCTGATCTCTTGCTGCATCATGAAAAAAAAATATCAGTTCCTTGAGCTTCAAAATTATTCAGAGATTTGGACTTCAAAATGGGAGGGAGTTTATGGACTCAAACCAGGGCTAAAGTTAAAGTCTCTGAAGTTGGTTAGTTGGTTGTGTGACTTCAGGAGACTCTGAATTTGAATCTAAGACTCAACAGAGAGAAGTTGTAGAGATGGACAAGGAAGGAAAGGTATCAGAATGAAAGCAGGCAATACAAGTTGCAGGTAACTGCATGGGGACTTTTGAAGAAGAGGTTTGATTGCTAGATTAAATCTGAATTAGTCTGAGTTTAGCACAGAAGAAGAGGGGATGTCTAATATCACCTACTTCTGCTCAAGCTGGAAGTAGCAGTAAAATTCCATCTGCATGTAGTATTTTGGCACTTCTGGGTTCAGAAGATCAGTATACAGAGATAAATAAAAAGAAGGGAAAGGCCCGAACCACAGGTCCACCCAATATCCATAAATTTGTCAACTCATTGCATCTGGTGCTAACTTTGCAGATGAGTTCAATAGGATGTGGATACAGAAGGAAAAAAAGCTGCCATGTCATCTCAAACCCTTCAAAATCATAACTCCTCTGGACCACGGTTTTGTTGCGCAAGCAGATAAAGACCCACGATGGACCCAGTCTAGTGAAGCACACGCATGCAAGCCAACAAGAAGGGCCTTGAGCACGTGTAAAGTTAAGCGCATGTTCGATCGCTCTGCGGAACACAGGGCACAGGTTTGAGATGCCAGCAGCCACTTCCCATTTGGAAACCCTTGTCAGGGAGGGAAAAAGGAAGGAGGACAGTTGTTTAGCATGATATTTTTAGATAGATTCTTAATGGAATATTTATTAAGCTTTCTTCCACCCCGACTTCCCCCTGCCCGCTGTCTGGGTTTCATGTGTGTTTTTTTAATGGTTAGCAATGCATCACAGTACGGCTGCTGTTTAAATATTTGCCTGAAAAAAAAAATGCAGTCTGCGCTTAAGAAAAGTGGTTTGGCACAAACCGGACATTTTCAAACATCCATTTACCAGATGGATCACTTTGTTCAATTACAAAGAAAAAATAAAATGGTGAAGGAGTTGAAAACCGAGTGGAATGTTCCTAAGCACACAGCATTGTTTACTATCTGCATGTCTGCTGGCATCCTGTGAGAAACTATCAATAAGCTCTTAAAAAACGTTCCTTTCCTTTAAAGAAGTCTGCATTTTTAACAATAATAAAAAGGCAGTAAATACACTCCACAATAGCCTGATGGAAAAATGTGCTAAAGTATTTCTATAAATCAAATGTAGCAGTTTGGCATTAGCTCTGAGGGAGTAAATTTAGTAAATTAGGACCAGATGATTTTAAAATAGAATCTTACATAACTTTCTAGGGTGATATATATATTTTTTTTTTAATTTAACATAAGTTTGTCTGTCTTCATGAAGTTATCTTGGCTGCTACCAGAATGTGGTTTGGTCTTTCAGAACCCTATTTTTGGGGCTTTTTTTATCAAGCACAAAATGTTTTAAATATGAAAGTAAGGAGGGGAACAGATTTCTCTAAAGACAGAAAAGGCTATGATCAGTACTGATACACATAAGGTGTGTGGTGCTTTGTATCCCCAATGCCCTTGACTATTTCCCTCTCACTATTTTGATTAATAATAGTCCATTTCTCTATCCATCTTCCATTTCTTACCCTCTTTTCCTTTTCCCACAGATTCAAAGAAATGTCTCCCTCCACTCCTCCCCACAGTGGTTAGGGTTCCTACAAATGCTGCTTGGTCCAACAGCCTTGTCTTTTACCCATGTACATAGGTCAGGAGTTGGCATCTGGGACCTTGTGTTTCTTGTGCTTTCCCACTTCTAATCTCTGCATCAGATGGCCCATCTCTGAGAAATGAGGAAAATGAAATTGCAAGTCCAGTCTAAGGACTCTATTCCACCAGCTTTACCCCAAACCTTTTGACCCTATCTACACATACATATACCCAAAACCTGCTCTCCCAGTACATCTTTGACTTTCATGTTTCTGAGCCAGCATTTACACCACTAGATAGTCCTGTCAGACCACTGCTTATGTTCTGGAGAGAGGCAATTGCATGTGTACAGCCTCCATGGTATTTTCTGGGCAAACACTCATCCATACCATGATATTTATTGGAACAACAGTTTCTGGAATAGCTGTTGTGGACTCATCCCACAGCAGCTGGGCTCACTACGCCGCTCTACAGTGCCTTACTTCTTGAATTCATGCCTACGTACTGTCTAGAGGGTCAGAGCCAACACACTGTATCTCCAAACCTGGAAGTTGAAGGAGAGCCTCTCCAGTACCCTGACACTCCCAGGGATTTTTAGCAAAGGCTTCCAGACATACATTCTCCAGGACATAATGGCACAACAAATGAGCTAAGGCCCTCCCCAAAAGCCATGAGCACACATGGAGACAGATCTTTACAGATCCCAGACAGGGCTGAACTCTGAGGAGGTGAGGAGTCAAATCCTTGTGTCAACCCTTATGACTCAAGCCCTCATCAGACTTCAAGAGCAAACACCATGAGTCAACTGGGATGTGAGAGAAAGGGCAGACAGAGAAGAGAACATAGGTGTTGAAGGACAGACCAGCAAACTGTTGTGTGCAGCCTTCCTTTCATGTGACCCCAAGACTGGTGCTTCTATCAGCTGTGCGAGTGGAAGTACCCAGCCTGAAGCAAGCAGAAGAGCAACTGTGGTGGATGCTCATGAGAGCCAAGTTATCTGCAGTGCTGCTGCACTCAGCAGAGACAGTCTACTATGAGGAGCCAATTAAGTCAAAGCCAAGGCTGGGGATGCTACACAGCGTGGGCCAAATCCTGGTCCCAGTGAAATCGAGGGAAGCTTTGCCAATGGGAACGTGCTCTGTCCTTTTCACCCTGCCTTTGGCTACCCCGATGCTGGAAGCATTCAGAGTCTGCAAACGATAGCAATGGAAAGAGAGAGAACACAGTTCCCACGTTCTTTCTCTTCTAGTATTGTTTCCTGAGAGACCCGCAACACTCAGTCATGCAATGATCTTTTCTTTAAACAACGTCAGACTGAATTGCTTGTTAAAAATAACAGAAGAGTAGGAGGGGTTTGGAAATCAGTCATTTTCCTTTAAAGAATTATTTTGGGAGAGCAGACCATAAGCAGATTTAGATGGCAGCAAAGATAACCATTTTTGGCAGTTTTGTGGAGATGAAGATTTACTCTGAGAATGAGATGATAGCTTAAACACCAACACCCAAAGAAGAGGAAAATAAGTCAGACAGTGTGAGACGTTTCATGTCCTGCTCTGTTGTTACGGACATCAACTGACCTCCACAGACCTGGCTGAGGCGAGAGAGAAAACATGATCACTTTTTTATCTTTTTTGTCCTTATATCCTCTCTCCTAACACTTCCAAAAGAAGCAAATTTCCCTGAAATTCCTCAAGCCTCAGAACACCTCCAGGCTGATTGGCGGTAAAGGCAAAACAGGAGTTACCCCTCTGGATTGGGTTTGTGAGTGGGGGTTCTTTTGTTGTGGTGTTGTGTTTTGTTTTGTTTTGTTTTGTTTTGTTTTGTTTTGTTTTGTTTTTAATCCCTAATTTACATTTTATTAAATTTTCATTTTTCCTTCCCCACTTCCCACTGGAAAGAACTGGTTGCTGGCTAGCGGACAACAACCAGCCTGTAGGCCCTACCAGGGAGATGGGCTTTTGGTGCTATGTAAGAGCTCCTGGTAAGAGATGTGGAGAGGGAAACTCCGAGGATATAAAATACAACAACTGCAGATTACCTTTGGTAAAAGAAGTATAGGAGGTATTCAACAAAGGGTTCCTAAAACGAGAGAGAACAAAAATAACAGGCTTTGCAAACAAAATGGACATAGTTGGCTAGTCCAGACAGAGGACAGTTCCTTGGATGATGTATAAAACTGACAATTTACAGTTGGGAGAGATTGTATTTTAGGGTCAGGTTTGAGTTTTTGCCCAGTTAAAGTAGCGTGCATTTTGCAAATCAGGAGGAAGGAGAGTGTATTTAGACAGGGGTTTCTTTGGTCCTGGCTCCCTGAGCAGGGGCTAAGATGCAGAAATGCTTTGCACAGAGGACTCAGGGGGTTCCAAGGAATTTGATGCAGTATTTCATATCTGTGTAACAGACATGGAAGGGCTTCAATGCACACTCCTCTTTATAGGATATTTTGTAGCTTCATGTTTCTGTACAACCTCCTTCCACACAAATTCAGAGGAAAGCACTGGCGCGTGTGTTTGGAAGCGGCGCTCTCCATCCTGCCAATTGCAGGACAACAGGCAGGAGGAGGGGAAGGAGAGGCAGGCAGGAAGAGTAGGCAGGAGAAGGGCACCAGAGGCTGGAAAGAGCAGAGCCAGGCACTGCCACATTCAAGACAAAGTTTTTGGGGCTGGGAATTGCTGCATACTACTGCATGCAGGCAAGTGTGGAGGCAAAAAAGATGGCACCTGCTGAGAAAAAACTTACTGACGCTACAGTACAAAACCTTACCTTCCTAGACATCAAAGAGGATATCACAGGAAAGTGAACTTTTTACTCCACACCTGGACTACAGACATTTAATTGTCCACAGTCACACTCCTGCTTTCATGAAGGACTCCTTTGTGGGTGGGTTATGCGCTATTTCAGTCAGGACTTGATTCCCACAAACCTAGTGTTCCTGATGCACGTATTTAGAAGAGCCTGGGGTGTTTCCAAACAGGATCACAGTGCTGTAGTGGACTGGTTAGCCTCCACCAAAAAAAACCCAACCCAAAAATGAAAACAAAGACCTTAGTCAATTCACTCCGATTTTCACAATTTTAATACCTGGTGGAACAATGTAACATGATCCATGTGGATAAAATCTCAGCTAGAGAGTTTTGCCCAAACTGGGGAAAGTTCAAGTAGAAAGTTCAGGTGAAGATCTGAGCTTTTGTGTGCCAGCTTTACGACTTCTTACAACCCCATGAAAAGCTTAACATGCCTAAGCTTTGTGCCTAAGTTTCCCGTCTGAAGCAATTTTAGTGCCAACTGTGTATTCCTTTAATCTTAAGTGAGCTGTGATGCCTAAACATACATTTCCTCTTGAGCAACCTCCCTGTATTACATTTATCATATTTCATCCACACAACTGTGAATCAGAGAGAACAGAAGCCTTTTGCAGTCTCCATAGTTGTGCTATTTCTCAGCTTTTATTTATAAAAACACCACGAAAAAAAAGCCCTTCTTTGGCATCAGTAGGTTGGATGGCATGCACGCCACACGTCTGGAAGCAAGCCTGTATTTTTTAACCCATGTATTAAAAATATTCAGTGCTGGAGAGGAAAATAAAGGAGTGTATTCTGTGAGCACAACTGTTAGACTGGTTGGTTTGTTTGGGAAATGAATAAGCCTTTGACAGTATCTCTGGAAGGAATAGGCCAGTGCGTGCTCCATCCTGACATTCTTTTCCCTCTCTACTCTTCCCCACATACCATACATTCTTCTTGTCCTCCCAACACCACAGGTTCCTGGACAGGCAAGCACTGGGGACCCAGTCTGCAACAGTCCTGCACCCATCTTGAAGCCACTGGCTTCTGCCCTCTCTCCTGCCCAAAACCCCAGTGTTATTTGCACCAGTGCGAATATTAACATTTGCAGAGCTCGTACTTGCCTCAGCTTTGCTCAGCTACGATTGCTGCCGTCTTCCACAAATTCCTGCCAGAACTGCTGAGAATATGAGGTCCCCCTGATCAATGTGTGCTCCAGTAGACAGATGGCTGGGAAGTTGCTGTGTTCCACAGACCTGGAAAATATATTCATAAAATCACAGAATGGTTT
>NW_010264978.1:63885-81770 GCF_000690775.1 Eurypyga helias | reverse complement strand
TATATATATATACACATAAGTTATAGTGGTACCTCAGACATTCAAATGTTTACTTATGTGATCATATTAATCACTAAGATAAGTTCCTTCTGTGATTAAAATAATTATAGTCATGAAATCTAAAATTTAAGAAACATAAAATATGAGAATAAATTCTAAAATCTAACTTTTTATCCTTTAGCTATTTTGTTTGCACTCACAAATGGTTGTTTCCAGGTTAATGAAGGTTTATAGTAGAAATATAATTCTCTATTTTTGACATGAGTTTCACAAGATAGTTTCATATGCTGCTGTTACCTTTGTTGTTGAAAGAATAGATGTGATTTTACAGTTTTGAATATTTTTCTCAATTTCCTGTTATTGGGGAAGCTAACAATGAAAGAATAAATAAGAGCTTGATTTTATTTTAAGATCTGTGAGGGCTCTGATTTTTAAAAGGCCTGATATAACAACATCTGTAATGGGTGCCAATGACGGGGCACAGGCATCTGTTTTGGAAGTCCTGACCCTGGTTAATTCTGTGAAAGCCCACAGGTATCAAGAGATATTAGATTTACTGTAGCCTGAACCTTGTTCTTTTACATTTCTTTCTTCTAATAGCTCTATATTAAAAACAATTACTATACAAAGGATTTTTTAAAACAGAAAAAATACTTTTAAAGGGATAATAGATATTTTAAAAATAGAGAGCATGAGGAAATGTCATGCAAGTGGTAGTTTAATTCCTAAGCCTTTTTCCTTCGTTTTTATTATTCTCTGTAGTTAAATATTAATAGAGTCAGTGCCACTTAAGCAAAGTCATTCGTATCATCTCCCTAGCCTACATGGAATTAAGGAAGAATGAACTTCAGCTCTTTAAGTGAGCTGGAGATAACAATGCAGCACGACACACTAATGATTGAATTTGCCAGCAGTGTTTGTGCAATGCTTGCTAATTTACAAGGGCATTTTCAAGTGAATCAGGGGCTGGGATTCCTTGGGGGCAGTTCACTTGGGCACTGAAACTGAAGCAGCATTTAAATGGTTTTACTTTTAGAGTGGTTTAGAAAAATCGTGAGCAAATACATGTTTTCATAATTAATACAGTAACTGCAAATCATGCAAGGATCATTTGCCTTTCGAAAGGAGAGAAAACAGTGTTCTCAGTTGGCTGGGCATCTTGCACTGTGTTTGTTAGAACTGTGAAGAAGTGTAAAATGCAGATTGCTGGATTAAGATAAAACCAATTACTCACTGATCTGGATGAATCCACTCCCTCTTTCGTAGATAATGCATCTGCTGTGAAGGAAATAAAGTGATCTGGAAGTCAGAGATCTGAATTTTTCTCTCTCCTCTGCCACTGATGTGTCTGTGGCAAGGCATCCCACCTTTCCCTGTTTTAATTCTCCTATGGCTAGAAATGGGAGAGGCAATGATCCCTATCAAAAGAACATCAAACTACTTAATTTTCAAGACTTTTTTTTTGCACCTGTAGGTTATATTTCCACCCTGCAGGTACTCCTATTGGTGGTTTTCCACCCCCCCCTACCCCCCACCCCCCCAATATGTTTTAATATATGACTATTAACATTTCGCAGCAGTACAAATATTTCAGTGGAAGAGCATGAGAGAGATTGCTCCTGTATTTGTACTCTTTCTGTGTATTTACAAACAGGGCCAGGCTATTAGACGTTTGCCATGTTGATGTAATAAATACTTGTGCTCACTTGATTGCTGTAAAATCTAGTAAAGCAAGAATTTTGTGGCCAGATGTCTCTTTTTGTGAAAGGAAGACAGGTGACATGCTGGCAAAGACATAGAGGTAGAGACAAGTCTTCTATTCCTGCCTCCTTGATTTCCTTTAGAAAATGGAAAGTCTAGAAAAAGTGAAATCAAAATCCTTCTTAATTTTTGTGAGCAATAATTTTTTGATAAACCACAACATGAAGCCAACAGTTTAGGCCCAGACAGCGACCAAGCACCATCACCTGATTGCTCACACCTCCCCACCCCCTGGAGGGGTGGCAAGGAAAACTGGAAGGAAAAAGGCAAAACCCATAGGTTGAGACAAGGACAGTTTAACAGGACAACACAGGGAGACAAGAAATAATAACAACAACAACAAAACTAATAACGTAATATACAAAGCAAATGATGAACAACACAATTGCTGACCACCCGGTAATCAATGCCCAGCCCAATCCTGAGCCAAGATCCCCCCTTCTTGGTGACCAGATCCTCCAGTTATGAACATAATGTCATATTGTATTGAGTATCTCCTTGGCTAGGTTAGGTCAACTCTCCCAGCTGTGTCCCCTCCCAGCCAAAACCAGGACACACAGTAAAACTGTTCACACTTCATCATTGTTAGTTGCCACCTTGTGTCTATACTAACTCATTTATTTAAAACTTTCTCACATAAGATAATATGTAAATAGCATATTTATGAAGTACTCAAGGATTTAAATATCTTTCTCTTGCAAAACCTCTAAAGGGAATGATATGCAATGCAATTCTAAAAACCTCTAGGAAGACAGAAAGTACAAATGGCAATCCCTTGTCACCAAAATGAGGAAAAATTATTTTTGTCTTGGGCTTCTTTCTGATGAAGTCTTGAGATTTTTAACATTGCAAAAGGAGATCCTGGAATGAGCAAAATTGACAGTTCCCTAAAGAAGCACACCTGTGAAGACAGAAAACCAGCAGTTTCCTCCGTCTCATTTATGTATAGCAAAACATTAGGAAGTGAAGCCATTGTTCCTGCTACAGAAGTAGTTCAGGCTCTATGGGATGAAGACTACTTGACTCTTAATGTTGCTGCTGCTGCTGCCTATGTTACCTACCCTTCCAATTCCTTGAATATTTCTTATCTGCCCTAGTTGTAAAAAAAAATAAAGAAAAATTCTCACAAGGTATTTTGGCTGTATCTGTGTAAGGCCCCTCAACTTCTACCAGTCTTAATACTTCAGAGCTTTATAGATTTACCAGATGAAGCTCCTTCCCCAAATCTGTGTCCTTGACTCCATCCAGTGGACATGGAAATTGCTAGCTGTGATAAATTTTTTTACAAACAACAGGAAACTTCTGTCTCTGAATTAATGTTTCTTTTCACTAGGGTTATATGACCTAGAAAAAGGCTGCAAGTTTTATTTTTTTTTTTTTAATTTTTTTACAGATACTTGGTAAGATATGTTTTAGTTTTATTTTTTAATGTTAGACCATCATTCCTGGTAAAAATAACTCAAAAGTAAAACCAAATTACTGAAAGGACTGATGGGAATTGAGTAGCACTGATGATTAATGGCCTGCTGCCTCTGAAAATTGCAAGTCAGATATGAAATTTCTTTGATAGCATAACTGGAATTTTATATTGTAGTTCATACACATACACACATATATTACTATACATGTATGCTTTCTTCCATGGAAATTTCTGTTGAATGCTAAAATGTTTTAATTTAAAAATTATATTGTAATTTCTGTTGCATGTGCTTCTTTGCAGCATATGTAATGGCACTGAATTTGACAGGAGGCTCAGATCCAGTGGCTAGATATTCCCACAATGGTTGAGCTTATATCAGAGTATGTCAGTCATGTTTGGAGAGCTGATAGTAGATACATAGAAGTAATCTTAGGAGGAAGTTGGTTTAAAACTAGTTGCTGCTTCCCATATGGAACAATTACCATGTTTGAGAACATAATTAAAGGTAGAGTCTCTGAGGTCTGGCTTGACTGCAAAGTCTGTCTAAAAACATAGGCTTTTACTTTTTCTTCCTTCCTGTTCTTCTCTCCTGTTCTATTTGCATTGAAATGAATGTATTTGTTTCTATAAATACATTAACAGCAAAAGCAGGGCTGAGGAGAATCTTCATCCTTTACTGGATGGGGAGAGGAAACATAGTGACAAAGGATGAGGAAAAGGCTGAGGTACTTAATGCCTTCTTTGCCTCACTCTTTAATAGTAAGACCAGTTGTTTTCTGAGTTCCTAGCCCCCTGTGATGTTAGACAGCAGTGGCGAGCAGAATGAAACCCCTACAATCCAAAGGTAAATGGTTACCAACCAAGTGCTCACCAAGCCACTTTCCATCATCTGTCAGCAGTCCTGGCTAACTAGGGAGGTCCTGGTTGACTGGAAGTCAGCCAATGTGACACCCATCTACAAGAAGGGCTGGAAGGAGGATCCGGGGAACTACAGGCCTGTCAGTCTGACCTTGGTGCTGGGGAAGTTTATGGAACAGATCACCTTGACTGCCATCACATGGCACGTACAGAACAACCAGATGATCAGGCCCAGACATCATGGGTTTGTGAAAGGCAGATGCAGCTTGACGAACTTGATTTTCTTCTATGACAAGGTCACACGCTTATTGGATGACGGAAAGTCTACCTAGAATGGAGTCAAATCCAGTTGGCGACTGATCGTAGGTGGTGTTCCCCAGAGTTCAATACTGGGACCAGTTCTCTTTAACATCCTTAGCAACGATGTGGATGAGAGGATCGCGTGCACTTTGGGACATGGTTTAGTGGTGGACTTGGCAGTGCTAGGTTAGTGGTTGGACTTGATGCTCTTAAAGGTCTTTTCCAACCTAAAGGATTCTATGAATTTCATTAGATCTTCACTTTGGAACCTACTTCTATTTATTTCAAATTTATAAAACCATATTATCTATTTCACTTTTCTGTTTAAGAGGCACAGTGTGAAATCCATCTACTTTGACTTGCAGAAATACTTTCATATGAATTATTACTGGAGATCTCTACTGTACCCAGACAAATGGCTGTAAATCACCTCTCTGACAGCAGATATTTCCCCCTATTGGAGGTTACTGCTACATATCTTTTACAGTAATCAGAATTTTCAAAACACTCAACTAATAGTGGATATGTGGCAAACTATGTGTGAACAGCATTAGTGTCTGATTTCTTCCATTTTGGAGATGCTAGTCTATAAAATAAGGGGAAAACTGTGCTGGGCTGTAGGGCAATCTACATTGCATCAATGTACAGTTGGTCACTAACCAGGAATGACACCAGACAGAGCCATGCCTTAGAGGTTTTATCCACATCATTAAACAACTGGAGTTTTGCCCACAAGTTAGAGCAGAAGACTGATGCCAGTGACTTTGGGTCATAGTTGTGCTCCTGATTTATTGCATAGGACTTAACAAATCATCTTGCATTTGTCCTCACTTTTAAGGTTAATTTTGGGGTAAGATTCTTTCAGCATTACCATCATGATCCAGACTTCCAGATGGTACTCTAGTATATGTAATAACGGTAATGAAAAATGATGTTGTTCACCTTTGCATAAGAAACAATGAATGCAAAGTATGTATTATCCCTGACTGAATGGATTAGTCTTGAATTAGTAAGACCAACCTGTTATTGTTCAGATAGACCTAAACATATATTGTATCTGGCTCCAACCCATGTTATCAATCACAGACTGGTCTCAAATGATACAGTTTCTGTCTTTGTCTTATCATTTAAGTATAGAAAAAGTTCTGTTCATGTGGGGAATACAATAGCTTCACCCCTACCTTCTTTACTTTTGAGATGAGTCATAGACATTAACAGATTCATAGATATTAGTCATCTGTTTGTTTGTATATTCAGAATGGGGATAGGCCTTAATGAAAAAGAAAATTCTACTGGCTGTAAAGTTAAGAGAGAGCATAAGGCAGTTTCACATATACCTTGTTGCAGCTCATTGTTTTTAAACAATAGAAGCAAAGGGGGTTTTATTGAATGTTAGAGATATCCAAGATCTATACGTCTGACTTTGTCTATGCAACCATGAAGAAGATCATTCACTTGGATAATTCAGCCCAGATTTTACACAAGCCTCATATGGACTGAGTCAAGACTATAGGAGCTGAGCAAGCTTGGCAAGGGTAGTCATGTGAAGCAGAGCTTATGGCTAAGATGCAGACATTCCCAAACCATGGTCTTATGTATCCAGGGTAATGTAAGATAGATAGCCAATAGATAGCCAATTCTCTCTGCTAGGCTTCTTTGAAAATCTTAACATTAATGTAATTAAGGAACACAGTGAGCTCCAGTTGCCTTGATGGTTTGAGTCTCATGCACCTAGCTGACAGTTTCACTGTGCTTCTCCATTATCTCACTACTTTGATTAGGCCCAGATACATTTAATTAGCAGGTTGTTTGATCAATTAGACAATGAACCCTAAAGTCACCTTCTTGCTTAGATGTGCTTTGAACAACAATTTTAATCTGAGTGACGGCTTCTCTAGAAAGAAAAGGGGAGAAATCAGTGTAATTAAGATGTAAGTGCACAAGAATGCCTATGTAACTCTGCATCATAAAGCTAAAAATACTTGAAAACTCTAAAACATGGAAGACAGAGTTCAGTGGAGGTAAATGCTGAGATTTTCAACTGTGTTATTTTTTGTTTATATCTATGTCTATTATGAATAGGAAAGAGATATTTGAAAACATTTGATGTTGTATCATCTTTGCTCCCACTTCATTGATTTCTCTAGCACCAGAGCTAGGCTAATGCTGAGTGGAAATTTAATGTTATTTAGTGCCCATGTGGTACTCTCATAAAATGCTCCTAAGCCTGGATAGCTGTAGATAAAAACCAAAACCAAGAAAAAGAAACATGACCACTTAGTAGAAAAATTCTGTAATGTTGTTGTTTATATCTATGTCTATTATGAATAGGAAAGAGATATTTGAAAACATTTGATGTTGTATCATCTTTGCTCCCACTTCATTGATTTCTCTAGCACCAGAGCTAGGCTAATGCTGAGTGGAAATTTAATGTTATTTAGTGCCCATGTGGTACTCTCATAAAATGCTCCTAAGCCTGGATAGCTGTAGATAAAAACCAAAACCAAGAAAAAGAAACATGACCACTTAGTAGAAATGGATGGAAATAAGTGGAACTTGCCTTCAGACAATCAGAAATTGCCCCAAAGTTGTTGAATTAGTCGAGTTAGGAAGAAGGATGTCTCAAGGTTCATCTTGGCTTCTCAGATTATGAGAAGGCCACATTATGCCATGCATTATAAATAGATACTAGGAAAAAAGAAAATGCAAGCTATTTTGAGAGGCTGGTTTATCTCCCTACCTTTGGGTTTTGTTCTGCTTCTGTATGTGTGCTCTGCACTTTCAGCTGTTAGGCAGTATAGATGATGTTCCCCTACACTGAATCTTGGGGTATAAGTAAAGAATTAATATTTAATGCAAAATAAGTTGCAGTGGCAATTAAATAGCTACATTTTTAAATAGCTACAGTCACTAAATCAAGGATTCAAACACTCAGGTAATTCCCCTGCTGGCATCTAAACTTTGGCCAAATACATAAGGATGGATCAAAGTATGATTTTTTTCAGCTGTTTGAAGTGATTTAAGAGGTACAAACTTAGTCCAGAAAGGGTGGAAATCAGAAAAAAAGATTTGTATGTGTGCACACCATGCACAGGTGCATATATATGCCCGTGTTAGAATATATGTGTCTGTAGCACTCTCATGTTAAATATTTCTGATCGTTGTGTTTTCTTGTCATGAAGGTTAACTTTGAAACATGTTGTGGAGAAAGAAATACACTGTTTTCTATTTGTCTTCTTATTTTACTGTGTAGCATGAATTGGATATAAGCTGTTCAACTACAGGAAAGTAAATTATTTGTCTGCACTAGTGGTGAGTAGTGTGGAATCCTATCATGACTTAGATCGTTTGCACTACAGTGGTGAATGATGCTGAAACTCGTTACTGCACAAATAAAAATAAGAGCAATAAGATATTAATTGCAGAATGAACTTTACCAATTCCATGTGACCTAGGAAGTATGAGATATTGTTTCAAGCAAACTGAAGTGAGAAAAAAATACGAAGATGCCTGAACTGCTGAGGAAATCAGCACTCCTTCTTATATAAGTCTTGGTGCGAAGATGGGCAACAAGAAACTCTTGGAGAATCAGCTTGACCCAGACGTACAGAGTTTCAAAGAAATATGCTTCAGGGCCACTAGGTCCTTCACTCTGCAGAAGGTGGAAGAATGGTCTTAGATATTGTCTCTAAATAGGTATGATGCACTTTCTGAGCCTCCCACTCGCCTGGAAGCCAGGACAAATTTGTCTTACTGCCAAAGATTTTGTGAAAAAAATGTCTTGTAAAATTCCTGACCAGTCTTATTATTCAGCCCACTAAGCATAAAATCAAATGTAGGAGTGGCCATTAACTCTCAGGGAAGCCTCGCTTTATTTTATTAAAAACAGCGAAAAGCAATGTGTATTTACACATGGACTGTAGCTGCTTCTGCAGCAAATCCTAGTATTGCAATGTGGCCAGTAGTCATTTCAAAGTACAGAAAGTATCATGACTGACTAGAGGATGGTAATATAATTTGACACTTAAAAATAATATCTCATTATAAAATCATAAGAATTGTCAATAGCAGCACAATGACTCACCAAGGTAGGTAACCCATTATCATGACCTAAATATGAAGGAAGTAGAAATGGCTCTGTTGAAGAGGAAAGATTAAGGCATCTTGAGGGAGGAAAACTACCAGCAGCTAGATTTGAGGAAGTCTGCATAGAAACATTCATATTTTTAAATGTTAAGCTATTTTGTTATTTTTCATGCAATAATAAAGCAGAAAAGGCATGAATTTTGGACTCTGTCTTGTGTATAGAGAACCCTTGGAAATTGCTCACACAGTGTTACTAATAATAATATAAATTATTAAAGCTGACAGAATTTTTGTAGCTAATGCATGTGCTCTTTGCACCCTGCACTTTCTTCAGCTTGGACAATGAATAAACACCAATCACGTTTTGTTTCTGCAGTTCATGTCCCAACACAATGCTGTTATTTGTGATCATAGCACTGCAGAAAATTGTTAAAATATAAAGAAGAAAAGATAAAAAAAAAAGGCAAATAATCTCTTGGGTTTAAATTAAATTTTCTGTTGACAGTACCTTCTTGTAGTATTCCTTTTTTTAATGGAAAATATAAGTACCCAAACAATGCAAAATTTAAATATGTGCCCAATGGCTTTGATAATCTCATTATTAAGATTGTCATCACTCTTCATCATCTTTCTAATAAACAAATTATTTTTTGTTTGTATGTAGGAAAAAGTAATATTTTCAAACAAAGTTCTTAAACTCTAGAGAGATTTATGAAAACAGGTGATTAAAAAAATGGTTTTACTTTGTCTGAGCTCAAAAGAAATGGAATTAGCAGTTACAAAAATATTTTTTTCAATCATTTCTATATCTTACCAAATTTTTGAATTTGCACCATCAATAAAACGTAACTTTAAAATAGATTTTGAGCATGCTGTGCTCAGGCACTTGAGCTTGCATTCTAAGGGTTAACTTTCTTTAGAATAATTAATAAAATAAGCATTTGGGAGCTGGGCATTGATTTTAATGAAATCAGCTGGCTAGGGAAAGTGTAAATTTGTAAAAATGTATAAATCAGTAACTTAGAAAATACAGAGCTGGACTTTGCATCTGTGGTCTGAAGAATTTTGATACAGTTTTCTACAGTTCTTGTGTATCATATTTTGCAAAATATTTCTGATTCTATTTAAAGGATATTGCCGATGCAAATAAAATCACAATATATTCATGCATGCTTTATCCATATGCATAAACATACATAATTTTAGGTTTGGTGCAGAAGGAAATGCCAGATTTATTTTTGGACTACAGTCACAGGAGCTGGAATTGCCTCTGTATGCCAGAAGGTTTTCCTGAATAACTTTAGAACTTGCCTTGCCCTCTAATTAGTCTTTTTGCAAAAGATGGCCATGCTCAGAGTTTCTCTGGGTACGTTATTCCTTGTTACTTTTTGCCCACTTGTGGGGTATGAGTAGCTATCAGTATGTGATTTCTCTCTCATATCCTCCTAAGGGAGGACTCTACTGGGCACAGCAATGTGTCGGTGGTTTGAAAGAATCCTTCCCTGAAGGAAGCAGTAACGCTAAAAATTATTAAAACAAAACCTAAAATGTCACCTTAGACTAATGAAATTCCATCATCAAGCAATACAGAGTTGACACTTCTGTGAGACCCTTTAAAACTCAGATTAAGAAGAGAAAATTGGACTTGAACTGAAGAAAAAAACCCGTCTCTCTTTTCCCTGGCAGGAGTTGAGTACAGTATGTTGATTATTCTCAGACAAGCTGATCTCTGGACAGTGACCCTAACTCAGCGTAAATAACAATTAACATCATGGCTTTAGGTGGCTGGCAATGTTATCTGTTGTTCACCATCTTAAAAAATGACCTGTATGTCTGTCGTGGAGCTAGCTAGTCTGTAGCTTCACTCACATGTCCCCTCCTAAACAGGGAGACAGTTGAGGAACTGCCTTACTCGCTCAACCTAGGGATTATTCTCATCCATTTTCCCATTCCTGAGAGTGGGCAGCACAGAGTGCTTCCATAGAAAGTATAGAAATCCTGCACAGATGGTAGTTATAAAATAACCTGTGAGTAAGGGAGTTTTCTTTTAAATTCATCTATTTATATATATATCAATGCCTGCTTGGAATTGCAAGTAAAGTTGTGGTTTTAAGCCACTTCAGAAGCTCACAATACCAACAAATACCCCCTGACCCCCACATTTAAATCTAGGTGAGCCTCTACCCTTGGTGCTTCCTCTTGGTGGTGAATAGCAGAGACCAGCTGCTTTTCTGGGGAGTGCGTCGGTGCTTATAATGGTTCCTTGGTTTTAGTGAAACACAGATGTGAGAACACAGCACTGGGGAACTGTTTCTGTGAGCTGCGTTTTCCTGAATAAGGAGTTTTAAGTCTCCTATCAGGGCACTCCTGAATCACTTAATAGCACTACGTTTGACTGCACCAGACTGCAAAAAATATACATTTATAATATTTAGGCTGAATCCTGAGGTTGGAATCTTCAGCTGCTTTTAGGATTAAGTAGAAATGGGAACTTGGACAGTGTCTGCACACTCCAGCATTTCTCTGTCAGCTGTTCAGCTGCGTATGAGAGTTTAGATTTAATTTTGCCTTGGGCACAGAGCCAGTCCCTGCAACACTGAGAGGAGTGATAGTTCAGGGCTGCTCTTTTAGTCCTTTTCATCACTGCTGAGTGTTGTTTTACTTTCCTCATTTCAGAAAGAAACCGATCATCCAGTGTGTGGGCTGTCAGCAGCTCCCTTACTCTCATTTTTTCTGGTGGTACAGCCCAGCGGGGACTGCCAGCCATCCACAATGTTTCCACGTCCTGGCTGCCCAACCTCCTTCCCTGCAGTGCATTCCCATAAATTCCCCCGGCGGACACGCCATTGCATGCAGTTTGATCACTGAGGCAGCAGCTGTGGTTAGATAGAGAGATCTAGCAGTCTGCTGCTTACAAGGAGAGGTTTTACAGTGTTGGATCAGGTCGCACAACCATGAAGTACAGCATCTTGCTTTAAGCAATGAGCAATACCTGATGTTTCAAATGAACCTGAAAGCATCTAACAGTGTAACTGGAGAATTGTGTGTGGCAGAAGAAAAGTTTATGTTACTGGCTCTGTCTGCCTAGGAGATGAAAGCACAGATACTTCTATTATAGGCCATAGAGCCATGAGTCCCTTCTGTGTCTGGAGTTGGACTTTGTAACACTTCAGTGATTATGACAGACTGTCTTTAATTGGTCTGGGAAAAAAAAGCATGGTGAGAGCCAGAGAGGACACATGCAACTTAGACTTGGTGAAAAACGTCTCTTTTATCTCTTATCTGAATACACAGATAGGTTGGAATTGTCCTAGCCAAACTAACAGAACTCATTGAATTACGTGCTGCTCAAGCTAGCTCACTGTTCTCTTAACATTGTTTCATTGTATTTAATTGCTGATTGCAGGGTCACTGTTAGGGAACACTGTGTGTTCAGATAAAGCTCCTCTGAAGCACCAATTTGTTGAAATGCTGGAACCCTGATAAATATGTACAAATTAAGATACCTTTAATGGGTTATAAAAGCACTGTCCATCTACAGCTATTGTTAGAAACTGATAGTGTTTTCCATGTTCTAGGGATCAGGTAGTTTTAAAACCACTGATCTTCGCTGATATTTATTGGCTGTGATAATCTTAATTGAATTGTATATGCTGGTGGTGATAATAAGACTAAAATGTTTTGTGTTTAATACGGTTTGATTTTCAAGGTTTCAGAAGGACCCAAACCATTGGTGACAGACTTTTAGATGAAAATGTGATGATGCAGAATTTCAGGAGGTTGTCTTAGTGCAGGCTGAATCCCAGCCACAGTAAGCTGTACATCTTTGTTACACTGCTGGATATCTTACAAATAAAATACTAAATCCAGAACTTGTAGTATTTTGTGGATGTAAGGCTATCAATTATGTTTTAAGAACTGTATTTTAAGTAGAAACAGGTCTTTAACAAAGAAAGATTTCCCAAGTGATTCAGTCTTAGAAAAGTCAGGGTGAGTTTTAGATAGACTATACAGATCTTTGTTCCTTTTTTTTGGTAGACTTGTTTCCCAGCATTGTTCAGTCCAAAGGATGAACCAAGACTCAAAAATTTCTTCAGCTACAATAATTAAAACACTGAGCTAGCAACTTCTTTCTTTAAAATTTGAATTTTTTAGTCACATAGGAAGGTATATTTGCCAATTTCACAAGACGCATTTGAAGGAGATTTTGATTGCATTTGAGGTCTGGAATGGAATTCTCTCATATTTGTTTCTGGCCCAATACAGACACCACTAATTAAGAGAATGTTCTTTTGGTTCACTGTGCAGAGATTAGCTTCATTTCAGTGAAGGCAAAATCTTAGATCCTGATTTAAAAATAGGTATTGCAGACATTCCACAGAGGAAAACTCTTTGAAATGTCTCCTTGGGTACATGCATTTGTGCTTAGTAGTAGAGCATAATTAGATTTCAAATTAGTGGATCACGTGACTACCCTCAAACAAGGCTAGGCTAGGGTGAGTCAGTAGGCAAGTGAGTTAATTTCCTCTTTTGAGACCTTAATTCCAGTCCTCTTTTTAAAGCGTGTGACTGTGAAATATGTATGTTTTTATACATATATGTATTCATCTCTCAACTAACAACAGAATAGACAGTCAGTTGGTCTAATGTCCTTGGCAGGACAAAATAACATTTGTAAATGTCATTATTTGTCTGGATCCCCACACTGCAAACAAGTGTCTGAGTAACTGGTCTTAGCAGCCTTAAGGCAAGATTATTCTGTGAAATAGAAAATGGTAACAAAGACACTCATCTTCCCATTTCATTATCTCTCCCCAGAAGCATTTCTGTTTCATTTGCATGGCACAATATTCAAGTTGTTGAATCCTAGTCTCTCGGGAATTTCTCAAAGGACTGGTAATGGTTTCAGACCCTCTGTGTAAACATCCATTGCACACTATAATTCTGCACTTTCTCAACTCCATAATTTTTCTTGTTCAGCTTGTTCAGCCTGGAGAAGAGAAGGCTCTGGGGAGACCTTACTGCAGCCTTCCAGTACCTGAAGGGGCTACAAGGAAGCTGGGGGGGACTTTTTACAAGGGCCTGTAGTGACTGGACAAGGGGTAACAGGTTTAAATTGAAAGTGGGGAGGTTTAGATTAGATATCAGGAAGGAGTTCTTCACAGAGAGGGTGGTGAGGCACTGGAACAGGTTGCCCAGAGAAGCTGTGGATGCCCCATCCCTGGAAGTGTTCAAGGCCAGGCTGGATGAGGCTTTGAGCAACCTGGTCTAGTGGAAGGGGTCCCTGCCCATGGCAGGGGGGTTGGAACTAGATGGTCTTTAAGGTCCCTTCCAACCTAAACCATTCTGTGATTCTGTGATTCTTATTTCTATCTGGAGTGCAGCACTAGTAAGAACTTAAAAAGGGATGAGACTGAATTAGAGATAGAGGATATCACAACATAGTTCTCTTTCTAACTTAGAAATAGCTGATCTATATATTACTCAACTGAACCCAATATAAAAAGACTTTAAAAACTCCAGAAAAATTAGATTAACCAATGCAATAACAAGCCACAAAAAGTAGCTCTGGCTCAGATCCTCAAAACTAGGTAGATAGCTTACTCTTACTTCAGGAATTAAGGGTTTATTACTGCAAAGTATGCTGGCTTCAGTCCTTTAGGTCTCCAAGTATGTATGCTCATCTGTAACTGACCCACATGAAAATACATGAGTGAGAGAGACTCACGATCTAGCTCTTAACAGGGAAGAAAAGAATAAAGATCTTGTAAAAATTGAAAGGACTGCATTTCTTTTCTTCTAAAAACATATGGATGGAGTATAATGAACCTCTTGTGGAAAGAAAGTGTTTTTCTAATTATTTTACTCGGGCCAGCATTTCCTCCTCAGAACCTACTTAAAAAGGATTTTTTTAAGATACTGGTTTGGGGTTATCTTGTAGGATGGCTAAAACTCTTGTAAGGTCTGTAGAAATTAAATTTTAAGGTTTTTATCCCCAGGCTCTACAAAAAGTATTTCCAGTCTTCTGGATAGTTTATTATCATCAAAACCACTGTGTACATCTCAGTGTATTGCATAACAGGCTATTGTTCACTAAATTCTATTGGCAGTGGTTTTGGAATGGGGGAGGAGAAGCACAAAAAATAAAATAAAAGATAGAAAAAGTCAACTTAAAACAATATATGGCTTCTATGGGTTTTTTTGATGTTGGGTTTTTTTTTGGCAAACACTATGCTTTTTGTATTGTGTACCTATTTTCCCCTTAAGTTATAGATATATCAGATGGTTAAAGGAGTAATTAACCATAAATCAATTATTCCATTTCATTCATAATTACAAAAGAGCATTTTTCATGTTTAGTTTGCTGGGGTGCAACCTTTTCAGTTGTTTTTTCACACCACATGAGTCAATGACACTAATGAGCCAGATATGGCTGTAGTAATTAACTGAGATGAACTTGCCTTTTTATTTTTTTTAATCTCTTTATTGAGAAAGACTGTATAATGCTGTGATCTTCAGTCAGGAAGCTACTCTGCTGAGTTTCAAGATCAAATCAGCTTCAACTCAGACTGAGTAATGACCCCCCCCAGCATCTTTCAGCAGCAGGGTGTAAATTTATAATCTTCAGTATTGCAGCACAAAAATTCTGCTGCGTGTATTACAGGAATAACTCCATTAGCTGTGGCACACACCCCTCAGCTCTGCTGTGTGTGAACAAGTCATAGGGTAAATAATCCCTAAACTGCTTACAAAAGCCAAGTTTTAATTCTGTTTTCCATAACATGTTTAACTTGTGAAGATTGATCTTTAGCATTGCTGAGGTCCTACAGGTATGTGGTACACGTAGGCAAGTATAAGGAGAAAAAAATTCCCTGAAAGAGTGCTTATTTGGATAAATGCCATTTTCATGTTCAGGAAACCTTGAGTTGTATGCTATTCACTATGAAAAATTTTCTTTCTACTCCAACATTTTGAATTACACTGTAAACTATATAAACTGCACTTCTAAATGCATTTTGGATAATAAACTTCATGTCTTCAATCAGCTGGAGAACAGTTTTTGGAGGGCAGTCTCTTGCCAAAGCCTTTTTGCAGTTTCCAGGTTTTGCAACCAGCTGCTTTGAGTAACAAGAAAAATTCTATTAGCTTGTATTCGTTTTTGCATGAGTAAGAAAGGAATCAAACATCAAAGATTATGGATACTGTTTTCTAATACAGTCCTGATAGTTTTATACACTTTGTTCTAACTCAGTTGAAGTGCTGTCAGGCCTCATTAAGATCAAAGATTCAAGATAATGGAAGGCTGTGATCTTCTCCAATATACAATGTTAACTTCTGATTAATATAGATCTGTAACTTTAAACAGAAAGGCAAGATTTCTGCATATTGCATTAGAGAATGTGATCCTGTTAAGGGACATGGCATTTGCCTGAAGGGACAAGTGGCAAACAGCAGTGTAATAGAAACATGTAGAAGCAATCATCCCAGTCTCCCTTTTGAAATCCTCTTATTTGCTTTATTGGTCAATAGCACATGAGTTATCCTTGAGTAAGCTGACTGGGAAAATAGGGGAGATAAAGTGATTCATTTGATTTCTACAGTTCAAAACAAAAAACAGCTGATAATTTAGTACCTGATCATGAAAATAAACCTAAGGTGGATTTAATAGTGTTGAGAAGGCAACATTGGTTAGACAATAAATAAGAAAACAAGCTTCAAATTGGGAACTTTGAGTACTGATCCTGAACTTGTTTGTTAATTACAGTATGGCTTTGCAAATTCATAATTCATCAGGAGAGGAGTAAAAATGGAATTTAAAGACTTATAGTTTGCACCCTTTAACATCTTCAATCCAGAGAGAAGACTCTCATGTGTATCAAACACTGAATTTCGCATAACCATCATCCAGACCTCCTAGAAGCCTCCCTTTGTTTATTTCTTGTGAAAGAAATCCAGTAGTCATTGTAAAGGACAGAGACATAGAAAGTTATATGGGATTCTTTTGACTCTGCTGTTCATTAATTTTTGAGAAAGAATTCATTAAATATAATTTTCATAAGAATATAATTACCAGACATATATTAAAAAGCTAATCTTCATTCTTGTTCATTATCAGTGAACAAAGGGAGGTGGTATCCTTTGTTGTTGTTATTTTTCTTAAGTTTATGTTCATTCACCCTCAGTTGTCTGTCACCAGCACTTGGATAAAAATGTAGGACCAGGAGTTGGAGAAGTTATCTGCAGTGAGCCAGTTCCTGTGCCAGTGAAGATAACCTAAGGCCTCACCTTGAATATTGTGTTCAAGTTTGGTACCCTTGCTTCAGAAAAGACGTTGAAGTGCTGGAGCATGCCCAGGGAAGGGTAATGGATCTGGGGAAGGGTCTAGAGAACAAGTCCTATGAGGAGCAGCTGAGGGAACTGGGGCTGTTTAGCCTGGAGGAGAGGAGGCTGAGGGGAGACCTTATCACTCTCTACAACTACCTGAAAGGAGGTTGAAGCAAGGTGGGTGTTGGTCTCTTTTTCCCAAGTGATAGGTCTGCTGTCTGCTGTGTCTGCATTGTCTGTTCAGTAATCACTAATGAAATTATTCCTCTCACTCCCTAGCATGTTCTTACTTTGCCTTTCGCTAAAAATTGGGAGATACAGAGTAACAGTGAAGAGCAATTGAATATGGTCTAGTGAGTGCCTTTCTCATTCTTAAGTACTGCTTGTTAAATTTCATTTTGAAAAATGTTGCTGTATTTAGTATAAATGTGACGGGAAAAAACTTCTCTCCAGGTGAGAAGAAAAGCACCCCAAATCATTAAAGAAAAAAATCTGTTCTTTTTGCTACTGTATAATTTTGAAATGACTTAGCAATTTTTACTATACTTTAGGGAAAAAAAAAAAAAAAATTGCTGTCAACTTGGACACCAGACTGCAGGTAAACGAAATTTTGAATGAAGGATTTAATACTCTTTAAGAATGAAAAATGAAGTTTGTAAGTACATGGCAGACCCTTAATTAAATTGAAAGGTGTCTTGCTATGCTACTCTTATACATTAAGGAGAAACTATTAAAGCTGTTTTGCTGACTGCAGTATACTGCAGTTTAGAGGTTATGTTGCTGGGCTGCTTCTTGGAGCAGCAGCAAACTCTCCGCCTTTAAACAGCTGTGAAGAATTATTGTAAGATTTTAATACAGCTTTGCTCTCTTGTTCTTGTAGTTACCTATAGAGAGAACTTTAAATTCCAGTATTTGCCACTGAGCATTAATTTATTATCTATTTTAAGTAAGAAAAGAAGCAGCAGTTGCTGAAGACATTCTGAACAGGAGATAGTGAATGTTTATAGACCCCCACCAAATCATAGAATCATAGTATGATTTGGGTTGGAAGGGACCTTAAAAATCATCTAGTTCCAACACCCCAAATGATGGCTACTCCCTGGCAGTATTTGTCTTCACTTTTAAGAAGTAAAAT